>NW_022198046.1:2531975-2554787 GCF_009176525.2 Contarinia nasturtii | reverse complement strand
AAAATGGTAAATTTAATTCGTTGTTGGTTGATTTTATATTAAATCTACCAAACGTGAATTAAAAATACCACATTTTTTCTCTCTGTGTACTAATCACAATGTGAGACAAAGTTCAACTTTGATGAAAGAATACTCTTAAAGATTACAACAATGAATTGAAACGCATAATATTTTGCTGTTAGTTAAAAATTACTCAATGGAGTGTAAGGATCCATTTTCCAAAGTAACTAGATTGCCCAAACATCATTCAAAGACTTTTGCCATATTCAATTTTCGGTATTAAGTTGAAATAATGGAGATCAAAATATTTTACTATTTCTTGTTTATGTGCGCGAGTTCTATAATGGTATCTGCTCAAAAATATGAACAAATTAATGATTGTTATTTCTACGATCGATCAGTTATAACTGGATACGACAATGTAACATTCGTTTGTGCCAATTATCCAAATGAAAATGGAGTTTTCATCAATCAAATGGAATTTTATTGTTCAAATTATCAGCGAAATGTGCAAAATTACTATCCGGGAACGATCGATTTTCGAAATTGACGTTTCTCAAAACTCGAACGAAATTTTTTCCAACAATTTCCTCAAATGCACACATTTATCATATCGAATTTAGAGTTAGAATCGCTTGATGTGCAAATGTTCAGTAATGCAAATAATGTTAGCAATTTAATTGTGTCGCAAAATTCACTGAAAGAAATTCCAGCATTATTATTGGTCAATGCAAAACGACTCAAGTATGCTGATTTTTCCAATAATTCAATTAAACATATCTTTCGTTTTGCATTCATGGGTGTCAACAGTCTTGAGGTATTAGATCTATCGCGAAATGCAATTTCAACAATCGATAGTGACGCTTTCATCGATCTAAGAAATTTAAAATCACTAAATCTGTCATACAATGAAATTAGGAAAATTTATCCACAAACCTTTAATGTGTTCAATTTATTGGCACTAGATTTATCGAACAATAAAGTGCATTATTTAGATAAGAGCACATTCAACTATACCAATTTCGTCAATTTGAAACACTTAAATCTATCCGAGAATTCAATTAGCGATTTAGCAGTCGGGATATTTTCGTTTATGCCGAACCTGGAATATTTGAATTTGCGACGAACCAATTTATCAGACATCAAATTTGGAACATTTTCACATCAACATAAATTGATTTTATTGGATTTATCCGAAAATAATTTAAAGAAATTGGACTTCAGTCTGTTCATGCCGATCATGCACGATCTTCAATCACTCGAGTTGGACGGAAATCAACTGATCGATTTGGATGGCTTTTCAAATTCACTTTTTCCACAATTGCGGACTCTGGACATCAAACATAATAATTTCAATTGTTCGCATTTGATAAAATTCATGAAATCGGTGAACTGGGAAAAGATTCGCATTCCCAGTGTTTCGAATTTTACAATGCCAATTCATTCAATTATAATTAACAGGCGGGCTGAAAAGTTCGTATCGTTTCTAAGAAAGGGCGCTACCATAACAAAATCCATTATGTTTCTGGAAAGTACCATCCTTTCAAGGCATACATACGAAATTTGAGCCATATCCGTCCACTGAGTCAGAAATTATAGCACTTGAAAGAACATAACCTCAAAATACACCTAAATTCTCAATTTTATGGCTTTATTCGAAAGAGGAGTCATTATTTTTAAACTATTTTTCAACCCAGGACGCAGATATAAGTCCCCCCAAGCTAAATTCGAAATAACGAATCGATTCGTATCAAAACTCATCAAATGCTGACATCATCTGCATGACTTCCCGAGATGGCTTTTCACTGAAATTCTGAAAGCTTACATTTTCACAAAAAACACCGGATTATCTTTGTCCAAAAATGTCAAAATTGACATGTATTATTCTTTTGGCATTGTCGCATCTCATCCAAGATGATAAAACGCTATTTTGAACAACGCAGTACTAAATAGTGGCAAGGAATACGAGATAATGTCAAAAACTCAGATTTTGTGACTTATCGTCGTTACGTTGATTTTTGGTGACCAGTTGGAATTTAAATTTCCTCAAAATGTATTCCATGGGTTTTGTAAGACATTAATAGTTACCATTCAGTAAAAATATTTACTTGAATAATGCTTAAAACCCACTTTAGATCACTTCAAAGTTGCCACTCGATTCCATTTGTTGTCATTTTGAGAAAATGCGGCACTCTTTGTTTGAATGAATTTTTTTTACACACATTTTGGAGTAATGTATTGAAATAAGTATTCTACAAGATGTTTGAGATCCATTCTTCAGTATTCACAAAAAAATAGCCATCCTTCGGGGCAATTTCTTAGATTTTTTCAAGCATCTCTTCGAAGACCCGTATTTTTAAGGCAAATTGAGGCGTTCGTCACCTCTGGCGTTTGTGACCACATACATGTCAATACACACACGGGAATAATGTATAGATTATTAGTATAAATGATTTTTTTTCTTAAATCTATACAAAAGTTTAGATATCTCAACAAAAATTTATTTTTTATTAAAAAAATATTTTCTCAATGTCAATAAATATTGCGATACATATTTATCAACGAGCGCCAAAATACATCATTTAATACAGCCTTTTCTCTTCACACGAAAGAACAACAACAATTACATGGCTACACTCGAACGGCGAAGTTGCAGAGATTGATGCCTTATGCGGCATTTGTGCATAGCTAATGTTAAAAGTGAGGTTAATATTTGAATGCGCACATTCAACAATAACGGTTGCTGTGTCAATAAGTTTAAAAGAAATCGCAGCAATGAAAACAGTTTCAAATTTTAATTTTTTTAATTTTTATATCAATATTAAATTTTAAATATATATACATTTTAATTTACATTCAAAATGTTATAATAAATGAATTGACGGTAAAAAATTGAAAACAATCGAGAGTAGTAATATGGGAGCCAACTAGAATCTCTGCAACTTCACACAATTGAAATGAATTTCAATTCATTTCTCAATTTGAATGTAAATGGTGATTGAAAATTCAATTTAATGAATTGAAAAAAATAAATTGAAAATTTCAATTTACATTAACTAATGGTAATTGATTTTCAAATAAATGAATTGAAAAAACTAATCATTATTTCAAACTCTGCGCATTCCGATTGAAGCAAATTCGGTTAAATCCGGCGAAACAAGTATTCGGGGTGTAAAGTGCAGAGACATGAATCGTCCAGAGTTACCCGAAGGAACCAGTAACGATATTTCAACGGCAAACAAATCAACGTTAGATGCGAAGTATTTCTATATTGGAGACTCTATCGCTCTTATAAAAAATACAATGATATTCATGTACATCATTACTCTAATAATTTTTGTTTTGTTTTTGGTTATGATCATTTATTATTATAAAGCTATAAATGCTCGTCAATTTAACCGAAGACCATCTACAGCCAATCTTAATATTCATTACACAAATGAGAAACAATTTGAAAGTAACATTTGAAAAAGTATTGTCTATTATAGAAATTTTATTTGAAACTTCAAAATAAATACTTACAACAGTGTTTTTATGAATAAAATCCTGTAAATTACTTGTGCATTTTTTATGTTTTTGGAAAAAGGTGAAAGGAGAAATCAGAGGTCATTTGTATACAATGTAAGTAAATTTAGTTCAAGGCAAAGTAAGAATTTGGCCTACTTATCAATGAACTTCCTCGATTTTGTAAGAAAATTGAAAGCTTGCGTTCGTACATAGTTTATTTTATCGCCTACATTTATTATTTATTTGCTCAAAAATATTTCTAATGCCATAAAACACTCATCATATCTGTGAAGTTTGAACTTCCTTTCTTAATCAACAAACTCTGCTGCAAATAAGATGCATTGATTTAGAGGAATTGTCAAAACTCTCCAACATTTATGTGTGCGTGAACATAATATGTTTTTATACGAATGAAGAAAGGTTGACATATAACCAACTTCATGCTAGTGCTAAGAATTATAATTTGTGAATTGATAGAAATAGTGAAAATTAAATAATAAGTGTTAGTACAAAAAATGTTTAAAAATTTATTTTGTTCTAAACAGATTAAAAATTTCCAAAATAATTAGTTCATTTTTCGAAATATCATAGAATTTTCAAACATTATTTTCATTCCGAATCTACTAGTAGCATGAAGTTGGACTTAATAAAGGCATTTGACATTACACCTTTATGAAGGTTTAAATGAAAACTGCATTCAGTATTTGCTTGGATGTTTTAGCATTCGATCGTGCGCACTCTTTCCATTTAAAATGAATTCAAAAACATTGCATTGCTTGGTGTTTGCTTCTGCATATATAATTGGCATTGTTTTTTCAGTTCAAAACTATGAACATATCAGTGAATGTTATTTTTACGAGGGTGGTGATACACCTGGAAATGATAATGTAAAATTTGTTTGTGGTGAAATCGATCGTGAAAATTTAGTTTTCTTCAATGATAAAAAAATCAATTGTTCAAAAGCTTATCCACTTGGAATCGGAACTTCCATATAAAACGTAATTTCTTCACACATTTCCCGAATGTGCACACAATAAACCTATCAAATGTTGGCTTGGAATCGCTGCAGAAAGAAATATTCAACGAAGCAACAAATGTGTCTAAATTGATATTATCAAAAAATCACTTGACTGAAATTCCGACGCTGGTATTTATCAACGCGAAAAATCTAACATTCGCTAATTTTTCGGAAAATCAAATAATGCGCATCGATTCGTTAGCGTTTGCGGGTGCAAATAAACTCCAAACACTTGATCTTTCCAATAACGATCTCCGAGCATTGGATGAAGTGTTCATTGGACTTTCGGGCTTGAGGATGCTTAATTTATCGTATAATAAATTGAGTGGTCTGAGTTCGCGTAATTTTTCGACATGCAAATTATGGGAACTGGATGTGTCACACAATAATATAAGCATGATCAAAGAACACGCTTTCGACGAATTGAGTGATTTAAGATTACTGAATTTATCGTTTAATCCAGTCGGCGATTTAACATCGGACAGATTTACTTATCTCCTGAATTTGGAGCATTTGAACTTGAAACGCACAAATTTATCGACCATTGAACGTGGAGCATTGTCACATCAGCATAAATTGATTTCATTGGATTTATCGGAAAATAATTTGAAAATATTCGATTTCAAGCTATTTTTCCCGATTCAACATGATCTGCGTGCACTTTATTTGGGCGGAAATCAACTATCGCATTTGAATGGCTTTCGGAATACTTTGTTTCCGCAGTTGACTTTATTTGATATCAATAATAACAAATACAACTGCAGATATTTGGAGCACTTCATGGAGTCCATTAATTGGGAAAAGATTCGTTTTTTGGTTGACTTAAAATCAATTAATCCACAGGGCATGAACATTCGGGGAATCAATTGTGAAGCGACTGGACATGACGAGTCTACCGATGCAGATTCACCAGAAAGTTCGCAAGATAACGGTTTTATAAAACTTATCTTGGGTTTTATTTGCATAATAATGCTGGCATATTTGATCATACGAAATCACGACAGAATCTATACCCGAAATTGATCTTTTCACAAAATAGCGAACAAACAGCAACAAATAGAGTAGAATATTTTAATAAAGAATCACTGTTAGGATAAAATTGAAATAAAACTACATACCATTACATTGTCATATAAATGGAATTCAATAAATTACATTTCACACAAAATATAGGTTTAAATTAAAATTAAAAATTGACCTCAATGTTACAAGGTCAAGTCGACTGTGTGGTGATGTCTATAATAACAATAATAATAATAAGAGACGTTCATTGAAAAAGATTGTGTACATGTCGCAAAAAGTTGGTTTAGCCCGTGATAAGAATATCCTGTTGGGAAATTTTGTTATTGAGTTCAAGTTTAAAAATGTTGTTGACTCTGCATTTTTTGATATTTCTATCAAGTAATCGAAAAAAATGTATTAAGACGAATTCTTTATCACCAATCATATATTCATTTCTTATTAAAATGTGGTACCATTCGGTACCTTATTTTTGTGCGAACGAATTTTTATCGACATCGAACTTTGCCCACATTCTGATATAGCATTTAAAACGTATATTACTTTATTGCACATTGAATTTCCGTTAAGAGATAAAATTGTTCAAAAAATTATTAAAACATTATTTCAAAAATTCATTTAAGATCAGTCTTTAACTGCTGCCATTGAAACACGTATAAATTTCTTTTTTACAATTTCAACTCAATTTACCGTATCAAGTTAAATTTCTGAAATGATGGAGACCAAAATATTTTACTATTTCTTGTTTATGTGCGCGAGTTCAATCGATATTACGTTATCCGCCCAAAAATACGGCCATATCAGTGATTGTTATTTCTACGATCGATCAATAATAACTGGAAACGATAATGTAACATTTATTTGTGGCAACTATCCGAATGAAAATGGAGTTTTCGTCGATCAAACGAAATTCCGTTGTTCAAATTATCAGCGAAATGTGCTAAATTACTATCCGGGAACGATCGATTTTCGAAGTTGTCGTTTTCCGAAACTCGAACGAAATTTTTTCCAACAATTTCCCCGAATGCACACATTCATCATATCGAATTTGGGGTTGGAAGAGCTCGATGCAAAGATGTTCGGTGAAGCAAGAAATGTTAGCAATTTAATTTTGTCGCAAAATTCACTGAAAGAAATTCCAGCATTTTTATTGGTCAATGCAAAACGACTCAAGTATGCTGATTTTTCCAATAATTCAATTGAACGAATCGATCGACTGGGATTTACGGATGCCTACAGTCTTGAGGTATTGGATTTATCACGAAATGCTATTTCAGAAATCGATCGTGAGACATTCATCGATTTGACAAATTTAAAATCACTAAATATGTCATATAATAAAATTAAAAAAATTGATCCACAAGCCTTTAATATGAACAATTTATTGACTCTGAATTTATCGAACAATGAAGTGATTGGCTTGGATGAAAATACATTCAACCAAACCATCAATTTGAAGAGCTTGGATTTATCCAATAATTTTATTGGCGATTTAGCAGTCGGAATATTTTCGTTTATGCCGAACCTGGAATATTTGAATTTGCGACGAACCAATTTATCAGACATCAAATTTGGAACATTTTCACATCAACATAAATTGATTTTATTGGATTTATCCGAAAATAATTTAAAGAAATTGGACTTCAGTCTGTTCATGCCGATCATGCACGATCTTCAATCACTCGAGTTGGACGAAAATCAACTGATCGATTTGGATGGCTTTTCAAATTCACTTTTTCCACAATTGCGGACTCTTGACATCAAACATAATAATTTCAATTGTTCGCATTTGATAAAACTCATGAAATCGGTCAACTGGGAAAAGATTCGCATTCCGGTTGAATCAAATTCAATTAAACCGGACGAAACAAGTATACGGGGTGTTAAGTGTTCGGGCAATCTTACGGAATTACGCGAAGACATATCAGTGTTAAATGAGAAGAATTCCGATAATGGGGGCTCTTCCACTTTCCTGGAATATTCCATGATATTCATGTGCGTCGTTATGCTAACTTTCTTCGTTTTGTTTTTGGTGTTGAATAAAGATCGTTTCATAAAATTTACAAATTTTCGTCGATTGAATGGCGGAATATCAACAACCACCCTTAATTATTGATTACACAAACAGAATATAATTTAGAAGTAACAATGTAAATAACATTTTAAATATTGTTTATTTGAAAATTTAAAACTAAAATACAAAATTTGCATTGTAAAATCAGTTATCTCAACTATTGTCCCATTTACTAGATTATAAATGTTTGAAGTAATTGCAGACAATATATTGAACTAACTGGTCAGTTGAGCTGACAGTACGTTAGCTGGCTAAACGGGCTAAAACAATAGAAGTTATTGTTTTAATGAACAATCATTACTATTAAAGCAAGAGAAGTGATTCATCATTAAAACAATAACGTCTATTGTTTTAGCCCATAATAGGCTAACGTACTGTCAGCTCAACTGACCAGTTAATTCAATATATTGTCTGAGTAATTGAAATCAAATAAAAGTTTTTGACATGATAAGTGGTTTATTCGGATCGCATGGACACTCGAAATAGGTACAGATGAAAGGCTGAAACAAAAAAGGGATATTACAGAAATCTTGCAACTTAGCATTGTAATTTCTAATAAAATCAGTGAATAAAAATACATACAATGTCAGTTTGAATTCCAGTCAGTTTGATGAATGTTGTTGGGCGTGGTTTGAACGTGAATTCTTGCCATCCTGATAGACTCTCGCTTCGTTTATCAACTGCCATTTTCCATTTCTTTGTATCAGTGGAAGTTTCAATATAGAACGAATATCTGTTGGAATTGTACTTATCATTTCCAAGCAACATTCGCAACGAACCAATATAGTAAGGTTGATTAAATTGTAATAAAATGCAGCCGAGGATTTTCTCGTGACATGTAAATTCTTTTGGATTGTCATTTAACATGTTGTTACCACCAACGCCCTTAATAACTTTGACACCAAAATCAATCTTAAAGTTCGCAATGTTATAATTTGGTTTAATAAACCCGTCAATCATTTCTACGTTTTGTTTTGAAAGGTAATTTGCTTGCAATCCAACTACATCAAACGATCTATAAGGAATTTTGTTTACGAAGAACTTACTGAAACCATGTCGGCGATGGATCATACCAATAGTTCCTTTACCAACTAACTTGATAAATTGAACAGGCTGTGGAGAAAAATACAAATTTTGCCAAGATCGACAATAATTTCGTGTGTAATTAATAAGTGTTTCATATTGAACACCATCGATAGATGTATCAACCACATATGAATACGAGCGATCATCTTTGTCATTCAACAAAATCCGAATGAAATTTATCATACTGACTCTTCCAAGATCAACAATTATTGATGAACTTATTTTCTTTTTTCCATTAAAATCTTCGTACATTTTAGGGTAGTAGAAAGGACATATCCTATGATATGTGTAACCTAAAATATACGTTAAATGAATTTAAAAAATGTGAAGTTTATTTAAGAAAAGTTTACAATTAATCTATCAATTGGACTAATTAAATTAGTCTACCTGCACGTAAGTCATAGTCCGTAAAATTTCCGTCCAAAAGAACTGATGCATTTCCACCGCAAACAGTTTTTGCGCCCTTTTCGGTAGTTGCCAGATTCAAAGTTGTCAAGTCTTTTTCTTGTGTAACTAAGATTTGGAAGAAAACTGATATTATTATGGGAATGCATTGACAAGAGTCATATTTGAATGAAAGTTATACATACATGGAATACGAGATGCCGTGCCACTTGAGTCACGATCATCTTTCATCATATTTAAAATCTGAGCTGGCTCCAAAATGTTGCTTGGTAAAACAGTCTTAAATATCTCGTCGGAACTCATCAATGACCATCGTACAAATGAAAAGGCTTCCTACAAATTTCAAAATATGAATGAATTTACTGAAAGTGCTGATAAATGTATCCTGATCTCACTT
The DNA here is from genome assembly GCF_009176525.2 of Contarinia nasturtii. NCBI lineage: Eukaryota > Metazoa > Arthropoda > Insecta > Diptera > Cecidomyiidae > Contarinia > Contarinia nasturtii. The sequence continues at coordinate 2,545,280 of NW_022198046.1, read as the reverse complement.
TTGCATCTGCATTTGGATTATGCTTTGACCAATTTTGGACCGCTTTGAAAATATCAATTTCAGCTGCATAAAATGTATCCCGCTTCAATAATGTGCTTAGGGAATCTTGTGATAGTGTTTTAAATGTCTCGTGTTCCAGTAAAGGACTGGCATTCCGATCCATAAATGTCAAACACTCAGTTTGCAATTCGCTCATTGAATATAAACCAGCCGAATTTAGAGTTGAAACACAATTGCTTATCGTAACGCTTCCCGTCGTATACTTGGCCATAGCCATTTTTAGTGATCCAAAGTCATACATTTCCGTCAATTTACACATATCCATAATTATATCGGTTTCTAAACTGACGAGCGATACGCATCCCGTGTAAATGTACTTCAAAATCTCTTTGAATGCATCCAACGGAACTTTTAATTCGATCTCGTCCTTGGTTGATTCAGCAAAATTACCATTAAATAATGTTTGAAAGTAAGGACTTCGGGCTGATAAAATTGTTTTATGAGCTGGTATTTTCGTGTTTTCAACAATGAGTGTCACATCAGAATGTATATCCTTCATACATATGTCACTTAACGTTTTTAGAACCTCGCCTATATTTGAAAAAATATTGAAGATGTTTGTTTTGAAAATATTGCGACACATTTTGCGACGTAAATTTGGAAAGATTTGATGAAAATTCGAAATTGAATGAACAAAAAAAAAAATGCTGAAATTTGGTTAATTTCTCACCTGACAAATCAATTTCACCGCTTTCTTGACCATCATTGGACGCCATTTTTATAATTTGAAAAATGTTAACTTTTTTGTTTTTGTTTTCTAAAAATGTAGACAGTTAATTAATTCCACGATTGAATTCAATAGCACTTCTCTTAATATATTTTCTTTCTGCCGTCTAATAATTCACAAATGGCACAAATACACACAAAATCAAAATCGAAACCGGCTGCAATTTAGTACAACTTACGAATTGTAAGTATCAACTGTGAAAGAAAATGAAATTTATCCTACAAACGTGTTCTAGTCTACATTATACATTTTAAAACATTCAAAAATGTCATTTTTTTGCATGCATGTATATGTGTACACTATACGTATACACACTACACAACTGAAAGTGAATAAAGTATCATTTTCAAACGCACACAAGTACATACGTACACATGACAACACTGTTTCGCACACATATACACTTGAAAAAGAAAAGAACATATCGGATGCATATGACCTTTGAGCCTTAAAAATGAAGACAATAGACCGATGACAAGCGACAGTGACATTTGTTTGTATTCACCTTGACTAGACATTTATGACTTTGGCTGTGATAAATGAAACTATTTGAAATCGTCAAAATATTCCACAGCCAAACAAAAGATCCCATCGTTGCAGACAAGGAAAATTATTTATTTAATAATATTTTCGTTAATATATTAATTTGCAAAATTGCCAATGTCCCATATAAAAAGTCTTTAGGTATTTCCATGCATGTGTTACCTAAAAAAAAGCATTTAGTAATGTTGGCTCTTAATGACAGATGACTTTTCGATATGAAACGAATTGAGAATTTTGGATTCAGTTATTTTTGTGATCTCGAACTATAAACACGAAAAATTCTACTTACTAAAAGTTTTGAAACCGTTCTGCCACCGCAAAGATGTTGAACGTTTTGGTGATAGTGTTTGCAATACTTGCAAACTTTTCCGTACATTCTCTAAAGTACAAACATATCAATGACTGTAAATTTTACAATACTGGTCAGAATTATGGTGATGATAATATAACATTTGTTTGCGGTGAAATTGATAAAAGTAGTCATTTGTTTGACTCCGAAAAATTCAAGTGCCAAAAAATGCAGAACACAGTGGACAATAAGTGGCTGGGAAAGATAAACTTTGAAAATTGTCAATTTCATGACATGGACTTCGATTTTTTCAGAGACTTTCCATCGATACACACTTTGTTGGCGTCCGATTTGGAATTGGAAATAATGCACGTGGAATTTTATCGAGATGCAAAGAATTTAACTTATTTGGATGTATCGCAAAATCGATTGTCGGAAATTCCTCAGCTATTATTTTTTAGTGCGGAGCACCTAACAAATGCCGACTTTTCCAACAATTCCATCGAACAAATCGATAATTTGTCATTTTTGGGTGCGAACAATTTGAAAATATTGAATTTATCATACAATAAAATCCATCATCTCAAATCGAATGTATTATCAGCGCCGAAACTGGAATTTTTGGACTTGTCGAATAATAACTTATCGATTTTGGAACGATACTCATTCGATAATTTAACGAAATTGAAACAATTGAATTTGTCATTTAACCCAATTGGTGATTTTAAAATCGATATGTTCGTTCATTTGATGAAAATCGAAAATTTGGACTTGAAACGTACAAACATTTCAACAATTCGTTTGGGAACGTTTTCACATCAGCAAAAATTAATTCGATTAGATTTATCCGAAAATAATTTGAAAGAATTGGATTTCAGCCACTTTTTGCCACTTCTTCCCGATTTGCGATCTCTATTTTTGGACGAAAATCAACTCACCCATTTGGATGGCTTTGCAAATGACCTATTCCCAAAACTGGAATTGCTGGACATTCGAAACAATAGCTTCAACTGTGATTACTTACAACAATTCATGAAATCGATCAAATGGGAAAAACTTGAACTTCCGTTAGATAAATCATCGACCAAACCACACGAAGAAAGCATTCGAGGCATCAACTGCAAAGTTATGGAAAACAATAACAGCCCTGAACAAGTTGAAAGTTTTCGCGAAAAATTAATTGAAACACTTGAAAAAGTAAAACAAACTGTCACCAGCTATACATTTTTGCTCAATATTTATATGATATTGATTTTTGTCACTCTATTGATATTCTTCATTGTATATGTCATTGCGAATCTGGATCAAATCTGCAAACGACAAGTTACCTTTCAACATCAACAAAATGAAAGGCCACTTGTGCCCGAAAGTAGCGTGGAATTTAAGAACCATTCCGAAGTTTTAATAATAAAAGAACGCTAATTAACTACATTTAAAGTCAAAAGCAGACGCAGACCATTATATGATATATAATTTATGGGAATATATACATTTTTCATGACATTTTTATGTAACTTATAAAATTAATCATCAATTCACACGCATATATGTTTTAAGTTATGTATTGTAATTTTAAAATCAATAAAAACAAAATGTTGTAAATTCAACGGAATTTTTTTCTGTATTTTCTTTCTTTTACTTTTTCTTTTTCTTTATAGTTTACTCTGCAAAACATTCGCTGGTGGTCATCATTTTTGGTTATCAAATATTTTAAACGAACTCATTATAAATACAATCGTTATGAAATGGAATTCATATCGTCCATTTATGCACATATGTTTATTTTTAACCCAAAAAAAAACCATCAATGCGTATGCGTTCGCATCACAATATCACGCAGATAGTTTTATGCGTATGGTTTTGTACTTTGCTTCCTCTAAAGACAGATAACGACGCTTATCAATGTCAAGTTTCACGATTTCGATTGCATTTTTCGTCACATTTACATTTCAGTCATCATTGAGACTTCCAAAATATTAGGTCTGTTATCGGTTCGGAACAATTCGTTCGAAAAAATGAAGTTAAAACCCGTTTATTTGTCGGTTATTTTTTGTATAATTTTTGTTAAGTTCGTTGTTGGTTTTGCAAAGTTTGAACAGATAAGTGATTGTTATGTCCACGATCGATCATCACATATCGCTGGTACTTATAATGTGACATTTATATGTTCAATTTCTGGAAAAGAGAGTGACGTGTTTCCCAGTACAAATCGATTCAAATGTTCAAATCGTAACAATAACATGCAAAATATTTGGCTGGGCACAATTAATTTTAAATATTGTCAATTTGGTCAACTGCGCCGGAATTTCTTCGTCGATTTTCCGAATATGCATACGTTTAATATCTCGGACATTGGTATGGAAATTCTGGAATTAAAATATTTCGTTGAAGCAAAGAATGTTTCGCATTTAATCGCATCGAAAAATAAAATCACCGAAATACCATCGCATATATTCATCAATGCCAACAAATTAAAATATGTCGACTTTGCGAATAATACGATACAGAAAATCGATGCATCCGCCTTTGAAGGTGCATATGAACTTGAAACACTGAACCTATCACAAAATGCATTGACCGAGCTCGATGAACGAGTGTTTACAAATCTATCGAATTTATTGCATTTGGATTTGTCAAAGAATAACGTGAAAACACTGCCGAAGCACATTTTCAACCAAAATACAAAATTAATCGAATTAAATCTGGCATTTAATCCAATAGGCAATGTGAAAATTGAAACGTTTGCCAATTTGCCAGACTTGAAGTATTTAAACTTAAGGCGAACCAACATTTCCAGCATTGAACTCGGAACATTTTCACATCAACACAAATTGGTCTCGTTGGATTTGGCCGAGAATTATTTAAAACAAATGGAATTTAATATTTTCATACCCATGCTACCTGACTTGGTGTCACTGTATTTGAACGGAAATCAACTTACAAGCCTGAATGGATTTGAAAATGAACTTTTTCCACAGCTGACATTGCTGGATATCAGAGGGAACAATTTTAACTGCACTTACCTGCAACATTTTCTGAAGTCGGTTAATTGGGACAAACTTCGTCTGCCGGTCGATCCAAAGTCAGTAGTCCTAAGTGCCGGTGAGACAAGCATTCGAAGCATTAAATGTAAACCAACCATTGATACAAATCTCGTTATAAACGAACCAAACTACGAAGTAAAATTGCCAAAAAATGTTTTGATTGAACAATGCTCGAAATTAATACACAAATCACACACAGACACATATTTAATAACGTTGATTATTGTATTGCTAGCAGTCTGTGTGATGCTTTTTATCGCAAATCGAAGAAAATACTTCAACGTACCAGCCGATTATGATCAGGGAATCGAGCTATCGTAAGATACAGTGGCCACCATTCGAAAAACATCCTATCATCACTATGTTTATGTTATTCTAACTAATTTTTTTTTGAAATAAAATAAAAAGCAATTATTTACACGAAGAGAATCGATTCATTACAATTTTTTATAGTTTCTTATTAAACGAGTTCCAAAGTCAAAGCAATTTTAAAATCGGACTCACCAACATGCAAGGTAATATTTTTTGTAATACGCACCATATGGATAACGGCGCAGTACACCATGCAACCGTTTGCAATAGAGAATCGTCTAAGGAAATAATGATATTATTTTCGATAATATCTATGTTTTGTGGTTCAAACCGTCGATTAAAATATAATCAAAAAGCGAGATTATTCCTCTTCGATTATTACTGAAATCAGCTTGTTTAGATGCCACTATTAAGGTTTGGCTGTCGGCGGAATCACGCAAATATCGCTTAATTACATGTGATTTCAATCAAGCGAAAAAGGCCTCCTTTTATTTTACTTTATTACAAAATTTAATTTGAGAGGAACGAAAAAAAACTCTTTTTCTCTTTGGTTGGTTTGGCATATGCGAATCAAAGACGAAAATGGACGAAAACGAGTGAATTGCAACAAAAACTATACTCGCAATGGAATGGGAAAAAGAGAAAGAAAAAGAAGCGCGCAAAGGGCAACATTGCAATCAAAAGTTATCGCTGGTGCTCATAATGATTTTTGCAATGTGCATGATGATTATTATTATGCGAGAAATGTGTAATTTAATGCTATATTGAATTAGTTACAGCGAAAAGGAGTAGTCGGATGCATTGTTTTTTTCTTTATTTATTTCTTTCTCTGGTTCTGATTTTATGATGTTTTCAATATTAAGTTTCGAAAAATTGAAACGTGAACGGACGAGCGCGTATGCAGAGAAAGAAAAGCATGTAAAATGAGAAAATTATCGTTTGGTTTAGAAATGATGTCTGCATGAAATGCAATAACCGCATTGCCCTTTTTGCCGTGCATTTTTCATGATGGTCAACGAAACGGGCCGAAACGAAAACATGCACGTCAACAATAATAGTAATGAAGTGAGAACAAAACATGAAATAAAAAGCTGAAATCATCGACTGAGAGAGAGAGTAAAAGAGCGCACGCGAGACAGAGAAGAGGCGAAAAAAACTAAAATTCTTTGGTTTTGTGCTGCGACCGCGTCTTTCGTCCAGATTAAAATCTATATTACATGATTATGTGCTCAAGCTTAAGTTATATCGCACGTTATAATGACAGCTACAAAACGGCATACACATAACAAACATGAAACCGACCGACCAGCTCATGTCTGAAGAAAAAATCTCACTTTCTGATGCATCAAACAATGGACAGCACATACAAAGGGCAGAGCGATTGTAAAGTGGCGCCCAAAGCATGTTCATTAATGAAATAGAACAGACAGAATAATAAATGGTTTGTTAATTCATAATTTTTTTTGAATATATGTGTGTATGTGAATGTTTATGTATGCTTAACGATCATTCAATGATGGCTGTCGGAATTTTCAATGCCGGACATGCAATCTAATTGCTGAATAAAGGTGAAAATCAACAAGTCAGCCAAACCCAAAATGCCAAATTGTGATTTTACATCGTTTTATGCTATATTTACGGTTAAAAGACGACCTTATGGCGTGCACGTGATCGCTGCTAATCACCGTATCTCTCTGATTAGAAGACATATGATGCGATTTGGGTGGATTGTTTTCGGAAATAAACTTTTCGCCACAAGGGAAACCGTCAACAGTTTCTCTTGGTCTTTTTCAAGTTCGACCGAAATCACGTCGATCAAACCGTTAATTTGATTAATACGTGGGTATTTATTCGACATGAAAATAAAAGTTCAACCGTTCCCATTTCTAATGATTATACAGACGGAAAAAAATGGGAACGGATATTAAAATTTAAAACATTATTATTTATAACGTTAATCTGAATTTGATTAAAAGTGGCTGAAAAGTATCCCTTTCGCCGTTATTCGATCAAAATGTAACGGGATCGGTAGAAAGAAAGAGTCTAGGTTTTAATATGAATGGAAAAGTGCCGGAGGGTACGATTTAAATAAAAATGCAAGGCTATATATTTTATTCGATGCAATCTATCTTTTCAATGTCGTTCAATATTCTTTTGAATATCGAAATTTAGCGCTGAAGCACCGGTGAAAAAACTTGAAAAGAGTCAACGTCAACTTTTCATTTATTATTATTAAACCAATAAAAAAAATGCTTCAACTTTAATAGTTTCAGCGAACTAAATTCAATCAAGTTTTAAAAAATCTCATAAAATTAATTAATGATCTTGCACTTTCTTCACAACTAGTCGATGTGCTAAATCCATCACTCTGCGTGAATTTTTCCACTGTACTTTGAGTCGAATAAAAAAAATTCATTCCATTGGCAATGATTGCATTTGTTGTTGTTGCTCTGTCATGTAGCAAAATGATCGATCGCACGATGAGAATAAACAGATATAAAAGTGGCCAATTGACCAACACGGAAACTAATTTATTATCTTTTCACAAGAACATGAAGCGATAACAAACGCAAACGCATGCAGTAATCTGTGAAACATGCATCTCTATAGTCATCATCATGATGATCAAATAATTTAATGAGATAACCAGTTTTCGAGTACACTGTATTTAAACACCTTTGGTGTGCACTAGATGCAGTTATACCAGCAGCGTAAAACGAGTTGAACACAAAAATCACTTTAGTCTTTTCATCGATGAGCGAAACACTTTTTTTTTACTTAAATAAACCGTCTCTGTTTTTCGTTTTAAAAGGCTCATTCTTTGTGTGTCCATTAATCGCACTTAATTAATACTTGAACTTCGATTTTATGGTCAGTCCGGCAAATGCATTGTGCGCGATTAATCATTGCAACGCGACTATTCAAGTCAAGCCGTCGGGCATGTTTTTGTTTAATGCGTCAACATACAGAGAATGACAGTCTCTATCTCGTCCATCTCTTCGTTCCGTCGACCATTCGAATTTCTTTAATTACGAATCGCATTGTAATAAATCAATCACGATGTGAATTGAACGAGTGTGTTGTCAAACGAGGTAATTGGATTTCTGGCGTTTTTATGTGCGTGTTCATTCTTTTTTGAAATGTACATTTCATTGAAATGGGACATTTTATCGTACATTTTTTTTTCTTTCTAAATGGACAAGCATCGATTACCATTTAAATTTATGGCAATATCAACGGATTTTTTTCCAACTCATTCTTCTTTTTCTCAGTTAAACGAAACAACTTCAGCCAATTCCAGATTGTCTGATTATTGATAAAACCGAAAAACCACTTTTTTATGATGCCAGTACTGTTGTATTTTAAACAGGCTTAACAATCATGTTAAAAACATACAAATTAGCCAAGATTCCTTTTATCGCGATGACTTTTTTCCCGAACAAAGTCGAATTTGTGGCATGCACTTTAATGGCTTTCATTTAATCACCAACTGATTTCTAAACAAATAAATTACATTTAAACAAACAAAAGATCTTTGAAGACACAGACTATTTCATACGAAGGAGAGTTCTTCGTTTGACTTGAGTTTTCAATTTGTTTGAATGAAAAATGTCAAAATCTGAATTTTTGCTGATAAACAAAACGTTTCTATCAGTTCAATTTATCGTCCGTGTTGTGAAATATAATGGACGAGTGATCGACACTTGGTGTTTAAAAAGTCGATTTATTTCAGCAACGTCATGTTCCTTCGAAATGCACATCTAATGAAAAATCAAGGGAAAAAAATGATAATTATAGCCGATTTTTGGTCGGCAAACATCCAAGAAAATGAGGCTTTCATGATTTTGCTTTTGATATGGCAGGTTAAATACTCTTGACGCCTCACGTTTTCATTCGTTGAATGAACATACATTAATGAATATAGTCGTCCAAGACCTTTGTTGAATTGGTTTGTGCGCGGCAGTTCCTTTGCATGCACCTCGAAGAATTAATTCGGAGTAGATCTATTTCTCTCTACATCCCCCCTTCTCTCTGGTTTTTTCCTGTAATCAACGTCATTTGAGGTCTTTCGTTTACGTTAATATTTATGTTTATGTACACGCATATTCATTCCATGAAGAAAAAAAAAAAACAAAACAAAACCAGATGAAATGGCTTGACGAATGCGCAACGCGAACATTTCGAATCGTCTTTTATGTTTGACATAATCAACATTAAAATGTGACAGTTTGTTTACATTAGCCCGTTGAAATCAATTGATTTGAACTGTTTCATTCCCTTTGTCGGCGCAATTTCCTCTCGTCATGTTGTTTGGTGTGAATGGCGGCACGGCCGGCAGCGGTGGTGGTATGAACGGGGCCAAACAAGCCGATGTCGATATGTTGTTTTGTGTGATCAACTTCTTTCGATTGTTTATTTAAAATATGGTTTCTTTTGATTGCTTCGTTTAAATTGCTTTCATCTCTTGCTCTATCCGCTCTCTCGGCATGTGAATGTGATTTGTGTGAATGTGAACGTAATGTTCGGTCTTTCAACACTCACGCGCTCCTTATTATTTCTGGCTCAAGAAATCATTCTCGTTTCGCTTCGATGGCATTTCGAATTTTTCCGATAACGAATTGAGTTGTAATGTGATTAGTCGGCTTGTATGCATAAATCAATAAATAAACTATAATCGACGTCCATTAAAACACATTATACAATACGTTGTCAATTGAAAGACGTTTCTATGTTGGATGCGGAGAAAAGACACATTTCGTATCACATTTGGTCATTTTCTTTTTCATTTGTGTAAATCAAATATTCGTTCTATTAAAAATACTTTTTATCTTTTTCAATTCACATTTCGGTATCTGACCTCGACTTAATTTATGATCATCTATTGTATGGTATACGTAAACTTTTCACCGTCCATTCCAATTCATGTGCTGTTCACAGTCGATCGAGCATGCATTTTTTCGGCTACAAGATTTACATTAAAATACCGAATCAATGAACTGGAATAAGCGATACCGTGTTGCATTTAATCAAAATTTCACCGCTTTGCGAGAATAAAAATGAAAAAACCTTCAACAAGTCTGTTTGAATGAAACAACATTGTCGCTTTAATGAACATGTCTCTGTCACATACACACACAAACACACTCTCTTTCATACCATTTTAATGACAAAATATTAATTGGCTTGTTTTTTCTCCCTGCTTCTGTTTTGTGCATCGTTAATGGAGCTGAATGAAAAACCATAATTTATTTATTTATCATTCATTGAAAGAGAGAGATTTTCCAAACCATTTGCTACTTGTTTGACGCGTTTTGTATTCAAAATCTTACCTTTCACGACAGTTGAAATATCGCAGTTGACCAGTCCCATGTGATTACTATCTTATTTCTATTTATAAACATTTTTCGCTACATCGACAGATGGAGGATTGAGTTGCATGTTTTGCAACTGTTTCTTATAATAATGACGTTAGAACTATACAATTCATATGACTTTTTAATCCATGAGCTATGCAATTTTCGCATTTTGATACTTAAATTAAGTACATACACATATGGAACTGATTTATTTTCTCATTTTATTTCAAAGAAGAATTTTTAAATAAAGAGTCTTACGGTAGTAAGACGAACTTTTCCGCACGGTGGTAGTTGCGTATTTTATTAAGAAAGTTCAAAATAATATTTGTTCGATTTTTCAAGTCTTTCAAGCGGCAACGAAATATTCTTTAATTTAATAGCAGAAGTACCCGAGAAAAGATTTTTCACACTTTCATGATGAAACCATTTGTACGACATTTGAAAGTATTCTATTTTCTAACAAAATACTATAAAAATATGTCTGACGTTAATTTTGCCATAAACATTATTTTTGAAACACTTTTCATAACTAAAGTCACAAAAAATTTGGATTTTTGTATGGGAGCCATGTCTGTATGCTACCTTAATGGCGTGAAACTTTGCACAGGCTATTTTTTCACAAATAACATTCGGAGGGTTTGGAGAAATTTCAACCAAAATCAAGAGTACCTCCCATACAAAATATTCGTTTTCGAGCCAATTGAAAAATTTGTATGGGAGGTACCCCTAATTTTAATTGAAATCTCTTCAAACTTTTAGAATGTTATTTTTTTGTGTAAAAAATAACCTGTGCAAAGTTTCACGTCATCAAGGTAGCATACAGGCATGGCTCCCATACAAAAATCCAAATTCTTTGTGATTTTTTCAAGGAAACTGTATCAAAAATTGATTGTATCTCAAAACTAACCTCGAATTCGGTTTTATCGTGCCAAAAAAAACCCCAATACATATTTTTGAGTGTTTAAGTCTACATTAAGTATGACTTTTGGACGAAAATTGGACTCTTTTTCATAGGTATCACTCCAGGCATGACATTTTTTTCCATCAACCAAAGTCGCCCAAAATCTGATAATTTCTCTTCCTGGGGACCTCCAATCATCCCGTGAAGTCAGATTTCAAATAACTTTTCTGGGTGGTGAGAAAATCGATGGACAAATTTTGCGTACGGCGGACAACGTACGACGTACGACGTGGAACAGACCCACAACAACTATGCTCAAAACGGCCTGATTCGGGTTCTCTGACCTCAGAAACGTCCAGAAAACATGTTTTTGAGGTTTCGTAAATTTTGACCTATTGCAATACTTTCCCCTTTCACACTAGGTGTGTGCGGAAAAGTAAAATTATAGTACTTTTTTTTTATTTTGATTTGATGTGCAATTTGGATTATAACATAAATAAGATATCTTTTCTTCCCACTTGTTTTTATTACATTCGGTTATTAATTGTAGGTATAAAGATCGGTGTTAAATCTACTAGTGTTTGGTTTGCATTCGCTACATGGTAATGTGGCGCGGTAAACGATCTGTTCCTCTTAATATCAAAACATTACAAATCAAACACTGATCTTTCTAGTTATTTTAACCCTCTAGTGCATAGCTCTGCCTTTAGGCAGGGTGTATACATTATTATCTAAAATATATAATTAAAAACAAATGATTCTATTTATGAATTAAAATATATTCAGCAGGGTTCAGGCTTTCATTTGCCGGTCATTTGAGAAGTGAAAATAAAGCAGTTGTTTAATTATTAACACAGATGTACGCGAAAACAGAAATGTGACAAAAAAATTATCTCTCTATTCGTTTATAGCAATTTTATAGCAGTTCAAACAATGGATTCGATTGTTCTCCAATTTTGTCAATAGCATTTCTTGAGTAAAGTATGCAATTTTTCAAATTTCGATTATTTTTCTAAGGAATTTTAAACCAAAATAATCATAGAAAAATAGTTCTCATGTCGAGAAAAAAAATAATGCATTAGAGGGTTAATATAATGTGCTTGAAAACTGTGATAATATCACAGTGTGATATAAAAACATTATGCAAAGCTAAAAATATTTCAGAGATTTTCTGAGGTCGATATTTTAGTTTGAGTCGAAAAAAAATATTTCGTTTGGATTTCACCCGGAGTTTTGCTTAGCAATTTTGAGTCGATTTGCCCAGATTTCGCTTGATTGTTGAGCAAATTTGTCTGAATAATTGGGTCCGGATGGACATAAAATATATGACAGCCTTATTTTAGATATGATCATGCCTGAAGAGAATTTATAAAAGGGAGTAAATAAATAAAGTAAAATAAAATAAACATTGGGATGTCATAAATAAATTTAGTTCAGTAGTTCGCCGTATTTCAATGTGAAATTTGTCGCGCCACCTAAGAATTGGGATTTGTACTGTAATGTAATGCCTTTAAAACTAAAAATATAACATTACATATCACATACAAAAAAATACCAGTAGAATAATTGTCTTAATGTGCCAGCATTTTCTGTGTGCAACAACGTTTTCGCAATCCGCAATCTAAAACTTTCCTGTACAATGTACATAGCGATAAGCATTAACGAAAAAAAGCGAACATTAACGTTTTTAGTTTATCATATATTTTTATCCGTCTTGTATTCAGTTTTTGTCCAGTTTGCCAACTATTCACACCTATTTGTCGTTTTCCAAAATTATGAAACATAAAATATTTTTCTTTTTTGCACTCGTTTTGGCAAATTTTACGAGTTTCGTTGTTTCCTCTTCGAAATATGAACAAATTAGTGATTGCATTTCCACTGTTCATGATTGTGTAGGATGTAGATTTGTTGAATTTCTTTGCGGTATTAATAATATGAAAAGAAGTATAATACATTATGACAGTGACGCCATTCTGTGCCAAAATCACGGTTATTACAAAAATAGATTTGGAACAATAAATTTTAAAAATTGTCGATTTCGTGAAATTGATCCAGAATATTTTGAAGTATTC
>NW_022198046.1:2528826-2531965 GCF_009176525.2 Contarinia nasturtii | reverse complement strand
GATTCATTCTTCACATATCCATTGCAGCATCTTGTAACAGTTTCATTAATTTCGCGAATTTCATGATTAGTTCGCGATTTCATCACTTGTCTTTCTCTTAAACATTTCTTAAAATAATATCCTGGGCAGCGACCATAAAAAGTTTCCGTATCAGTGTATGGAATTTTAGTCACAAAAATTTTTCGCTTTCTGTTTAGGAAAAAAAATTGATTTTATGATTCGATATTTAGTAATTTGAAACGTTTTAGATGAAAAAAAGCAAAATTACTTTATTTCAAAAGTACAATGTCCATCATCTCCTCTGCTGATTTCAGTTTCATTTATAACTATCGGTAAATCGGTAGAAGTTTCGATATTTTCTTGTTCATCGTACGCAAATGACGTCGTATAACAACCACTTATTAAAAAGCATAGTATAATCAATGAGTACGACCTCATTTTTATGATCAAAATCGTACGAAAACTTTGTGTAGGGAAGGTTATTCTAAAATACTAACTGTCACTGTCAACGTTCAACAAGAAACTAGTTCATTATTTGAGTACTGTTTCCTTTTGTGGCGAGCAGTTTCTGATATGATCGCATCAAAACAGTCTGGAGATATTTGTACCAAGCGTCGCTTACATGTAATTTTCAATGTGCATAAGCCATATCTTATCTCAATGGACGGATATTGCATTTAATTTGCTCATAATTGTGTACTGGCTATGGTATCAAAATCATAACAAAGAAATAGCCTAGCAATTTTTTTTCAAACAAATTATTATCTGTTCACATAGTAGAACGTACTTTAACCGAATTTTGAATTTAATGGTGAAATCATTCGAATGAAATCGTAAAAAAGTTTTTTTTTATTTATTGCTCAATTCTGCAGAAAAAATTTATCAAACATCAAAATAAATTTTTATTGTTATCAGCAATATTCCAGCGAAAAAACTAAATTTTTGAGGATTTCATCTGAAAATTTAATACAAAAAATGTTTAGTCATAAATTAGAAAAGCGGAAAAAGCAGTAAAAAAACGTGACGCATACTCACTAAATGTTGGCAATGTCCAATCGTTCTTTTATCACGCAGAGTGTGACGCAATACAGTGTGGCCACAAAAATTAAAGTGACAATAATTCCAAGAAATAAGCCAGCCAAGAATGAACATAATGGAAGAGAAATAATATACCAATGTCCTTCCCCGGGTTGCGTATCAGGTGTTTTTTTCTTTTCAATCCGAAGTGATTTTGAGACGCATGTAAAATTACCAATCAAATGTTCTTCATTTTCAAATCCTTCATCGCATTGGCAAGTATGCGGAGCAATGCACGCCCCATTGCTACAACCTGATTCGCAGATCGGCTGGCAAATGTTTGTTTCATTTTTATTTTGGCTTAACTCATATCCACTCGAACATTGACATTTCGATGGTTCAGCGCAGATACTATTAACACATTCGGTTTCGCATTGAGGTTCACAAAGATCATCGAATCCATTACGCATTTTGTAACCTTTTGCACAAACGCATGTTTTGTTTGCCGAATAAAATCCATTGAGACAACTGCAGACTTTTGTAGACGTTCCATTAGGTAAAATTGTTTCTGTACATAGAGATGACACGTCATTTTCAATCAAAAATCCATCGATGCGTTGTTCTTCGTTTAAGCAATGGCATATTTCGTCAATTTCTGCACAGTATGCTCCACATTGACATTCATTTGGCTTTTCATGATCCAGAACTTTATATCCCTGATCACATTCACACGTATTTGGTTCGATACATTTTGCATTTTTACAGGATGGCATGCATATCGGTTGACACAGACTGGTTGTCTCATTGGAATCTTGATATCCATCGTTACACTCGCATTTATTTGGTTCAACACATCGACCATTTTCACATCCAAAACATTCAGGAACGCAGGTTTCAGTTTTTGAGTTGAATATATACCCGGAATGACTTTCACATTTTTCAGGAGCGATGCATTCACCATTTGTACAATTTTTGCAAATAGGTTCACAACTGAAAGTGAAAATGTTGACAATTTAATGAAGTTTCAATGAAAAAAATAATTCACTAACATGTGTGTACTGTTCGTTTTAAAGTCGTAATCTGCATTGCAAGTGCACACATTTGGAGACGTACATTTGCCATTAAAACACCTAGGATTACAGTTCGGAATGCACACAATTTTTGACTGAATATCGGCGAGTGTTCCATTTACTACACTGTTTTCGAAACCATTGCAACACTTCTGTACAACTGTTGCCATTCTAGAATTTCCGATGTGCCTACAAAACAAATACACTTTATTAATGATGTTATAATGTGTTGATGTAACGAGATTCAAAATTACATTATCTCATCGAAAAAACAAATGTGGAGCTCTGCATCTTTTACACGAGTTTGTCTATATGTTTTATTAAGATACCCCTCACAAAAATATCCACTCAAAAAGTAGGAGAGCAAAATCAAAGCGAACTTGTTCATTTTTTTAGTAATTTCAAACGATTAATTGCACAAATTCAATACTGCAGTCGACTTCATAAATTGAAAAGGCCTTACTTCAAGGTCAGCAATCAAGACTCGACTGATTACGTATTTAACTTCATTTGATTTGCTTGGAGCAAAATAAACCGAAAAGAAACGCCTACTGTTTTTCGCAACATAATATTTATCCGTTGTCGACAACCATTTTTTTGATGTATAAAATTGTGCTGTACATGCGATTTTCTTTTTTTTATTCCGTCGATAAAAGAACAATGTTGCAAACTTTCTCAGGTTCATATATTATTCAAAAAATCTTCAAAGTGCAATACAGTTTACGCTAAACGTGCCAGTTCAGACTGTTTTGTAACGCGTAATTATAGCTTGATAATTCCATACATACTTACAAACCCACGCATACTTATTTCACAGCAAACCAAGACTCTTGTTTCATTTTCTGTGGAATTCCAATATGACGAATAATGTTTCTTCAAAAAAGTTTATTTTGAAAATAATGAAGAAAGCCTTTATTTTTTTTCTCCACTCAAAAGTATACACAGGCTGAACTTATACACTATTCCAAACAGATTTTACTTTATTAGATATGAAAATGTGAAAAAATTGATATTAGATTGTATTTTGAAAACTCCAATTGAGAGGCTGAGAG
>NW_022198046.1:2513804-2523826 GCF_009176525.2 Contarinia nasturtii | reverse complement strand
CTCTCAGCCTCTCAATTCTATATTGTTTGAATATCTTTTGATTAAAAATTCTGCATATTTTTCATGTTACAAATCTTCCATTGAGTAAACTTCAGTGTTGAATCTGTCGGAAATTTGATCTGTAAATGGAAAATCAAACAAAATTTATATTCGTGAGTCAATGGAAAAATCCATTTTGAGAAACATTTAACTTCTCTTGGTGGTATTTGTGAAGAGCCCAATTTTCGATGATGAATAAAAATACCGATGAGTAAAACTGTAACCAAAGCAATTAATGTGAGGATAATTCCACAAAAACGTTCCACAGTGACATTCATTTGGCTTTTCTTTAACACAAACTTCATATCCCAGGACCCAGATCACATTCACACATATTTGGTTTGATACACTTCGCATTTTTACAGGATGGCATGCAAATCGGAATCTTGATATCCATCGTTAACACTCGCATTTATTTGGTTCAACACATCGACCATTCTCACATCCAAAATATTTAGGCACGCAGGTTTCAGTTTTTGAGTTGAAAATATACCCGGAATGACATTCGCATTTTTCAGGAGCGATGCATTCACCATTTGTACAAATTTTGCATATAGGTTCACATCTAAAAAAAAAATTGGTGGTTGAAATATGCGTTTCCTAATTAATGAAATAAATCACTTACAAATTGTTGGTTAGTGGCTTATAACCGTAATTTTCAAGTGCACAAATTTGAAGCTGTACGGAATGCATACATCCAAATTTATGATGAGTTCATATCCTATGCAACACTTCTTTATATTTTCATTTGTTCTGATGTTATTGCCAGGTTTTTGTTTATTACCCCAAGTAACCAACAATTCTGTAATGCTCTTTGTGCAACATTCCATGCACATTTTGTGCACCTTAAACGCACATGTATCATACGTGCACATAATGTGCATATAATGTACCACAAAGTGCATTACAAGTGTTGGGGTACCCTGTATGTGTCTGCGAATTAAAATACACTTTATTAATAATATGATTTATTATATTGATGTAACGAGATTCAAAATTACATTATCTCCTAAAAAGAGCAAGTGTGAAGGTCTTTATCTATTACACTCGTTTGTTTATATGTTATATTAGGATCTTGTTCACAAAAAAATCCACTTATAAAGCAGTTGAGCACAATAAATGCATAGAAATACATGTTACTATTCTGAACCAATGTTCCAATGATAATGAACTTTAAACAACTTTGTCAACGATCAATATCAAACTAGATTATGACTGATATCGGATCAAAAGAAAGTGCCATGAATTTGAATTGATCCAAATGTATGTTTTTATAATATTTTGTCTGTTATTTTTTTGTTTTCAATATGACAGAGAAAGGTTAAGCGTCATTGTCCAGCTGAAACAATTCAAATTCGTATACAGAAATTATTGTTGCGAATACAATGCGTATGATTGTTAATTCGATTCCATCATTAATTCAAACATCCGTGCAAATTGAATGGTTAGCATATTTACCAACGAATACGCATTACCAAAACAATCTCGCTTTTTTATGCATACCGTTCATATGTAAACACAAACGATTTGAATGTCTCAAGTTTAATTGTGGAACATTTGATAAAGACCTTTATCTAGTCCAGAGTTCATAACACAAATTTCCGTGCGCGTGTTGCAAAATGAGAACAAAACATGCAAATATACATACAAACATTCCATTGCACGATGCAACGATGTGATTTTACAAGCATTTTGTTGTTATTAATTGATGTGTCCCAAATTAAACTTTTGTACGTTTGTCTTTTCAAAATTGCGATAGAAATCTGTGCATTTTTATTTTAGCTCAAATTCTGTGTGATTTATTTTTTGTTGTTGTTGTTGGTCTTTTTGTCTAAACGATGAAATTGATGATCGTAATTTAACTGGTTGACGTGAAACAAATTTCTGAGGACTTAACCAATAAATTAAGCGTACATGCTACGATGTGAGCGTAATGTAACATATGCGTGGAATTGACGTTGCACATTGGCATCAAATACTTTACTGTCCCCATATAAATGAATGCACACAGTTGCTTGTTGACATGCAATTGCCGTTGTTCTTCTTTTTACTATCGTTCACTCTCTCGTCTATCTTTTTAGCGTCGAAAAAAGCGCTTAAGCGACCGAAAACGAAAATTCTTGCACACAAAATAAATGCATGAGTGCGCACAAGAGCACTTTTCGCATTGAAGGAAAAAAAAATCATTCGCATTCCGGTAATTTTGTCATTTTATCTCTTCAACGGTGGCGGCAAATAAAATCATATGGTAAACACGTACAAATGCATCGTTTGGGTGAATAAATGCACAAAACTCACTTCTGTAAGTGCTTTTTGTTTTCTCTCTCTCTCCCTCTTGATCGCTCTTTTTTGCTTGCAACGTTCTGTTATGCATTTCGGTCGACCGCGCGCGCACATACACATTGCTTCTGTATACGTACAATTTTCGGGCTGATTTTGTCGATGAAACTCGATACAAATTATAGCTTTTTGTGCGAAAGAGCGCATATGTAATTACGAGACGGAAATAAATGAGTTTGACTAAAGGAGAACTACGTACACATAAAAAAAGGTAAACAAGAAAATATGCTTTCGCATGCTTGCGTCAAGTCTGAACGGTTTTGCATTGCAGAAAGAAGACAAGCGCAGGAACAAAAAAAAAGAACAACATGAAAAATGCAATCGTGTGCAAACTAAATATGCCAGTTTCGGTTGACAAATAACGGATGACTTGGCTTTACAAACGACAAGCACATCTATTAATTGAATGCAACGTGTTTGTTTGCCCCAGCAAATGCATCAGCATCAACACCACAATTCACTCGGTATAACAACATTCGAGCAGAAGAAAAAAAGAAGAGATTAAAGAAATATTGTAAAAACAAACAAACAAAATACGAATCATATTGAGATTAAATGAAACGAACTGACAAACCAACGACTACGATAGAGATAAAAATAATGCAAAGAAACGATCCAAGCATGCAGCGAGAAGGAAAAAAAAGGCGAAATGAGAATGTCGCTCATTGACAGCTAACTGATTACACAGAGAACGGCGACCGATCGAGCGAAAAACATAGAGTGCAAGAGTGATGTGTGTTGCGGGCAATATTTGCATGTTCAAACTTAATTATGTACGCGGCAACGATGTGAGACACAAGGCACACAAAAAATTGTAACATGTAAAGAGTGTGCGAAATGGCGATAATGCACGAAGTCATTCCGGTTAAAGATTGCCGTGCCCGACTGAATAACAAATTAATTTTCAACATGCAGTCAAAATATGTTGATTTCAACCAATTGCGATTGATGAATCATGTTTTGATGTTTTTACTCAAAACCATTATCTTCCCCGCTCTCTCTCTCTCTCTCTGCCTTTCAGTCTCTTTTTCTTTCTTTGTTTCACTTCCAAAAACAGAGATGAAATTATCACTGAATGCTTATGTGGCGCTGTGAAAGATCAACAAGTCCAATTTAATCGTTCATTTGAAAGGTCAATTCACAACTGATTGTGTGGTGAAATTGAATTTTGAAATCGTGCACTTTTTACCCAAACAAAAGCATAGAAATACATGTGGAATGAATGCGCTTTATTGATTGAAAGTCTTGACTCGAGACGAGTGTGTGATTTTCCAAAAACGTTACATGCCACTTTCATATCATTTATCCGACGACAAATCAAGTGTTGCACAAATAGTTGACGGAATGCAATTGAAAATAATAAAACACATTCAAATCGGTTACTATCGATGGAAGACGAACGATTGAAAAAAAAACAACGATCGACAACACTTTAGATTGACATGAAGAATGGAAATGGTCGTAAATACCATATTCGTCTCTGGAATTGATGCTATGAGAAGCGAGACAAAAAATTGAGAGAGAGAGAGAGAGAGAATGAGATATGTGTTCGTTTCGCAAAACACGACACGATGCATAATCACAATCTTGACTGACTTGCTGCCCGCGATCGCGCGACTATTGATTGCATACGCAAAACGTTTCATTTGGTTAATGGTTATGCATTACCAAGCGCGACGTTCCAATGATAATATTTCGAATTTAACGGCATTCAGCACAAATGCGAATGAAACAAATATCGCGAAAAGAATGAGCGAAGAGAGAGAGAGAGAGAGAGAGAGAGAGGAAAAATATGCACGATGGAAAATAAGAATGTGAACAAAGTAAACTGATATGTGATCTTTGTGGTTCGTCGTATGCAATTTCAATTCATTTCCATATACGACAAATATTCAAGTTGGCAGCAATCAACCATCCATCAATCCATCTATCCGTCTGTCCATCCATCTAACCATCCATTTTATTTCTCTGGTACACAGTTAGCAATTCGCTTCGATTTCAATATTTATTTTTAAATAAATGGTTGGCTGACGTACACACAAAGACCGAGAATACTGCAATCGCACATTCGTTGCATTGCCACAGACGAGCAAAGAGACGGTACACACACCGATAAATTACGGTTTCAACGAGAGCAGAGGCAGCGTAGAAGACACAGAAGAAAAAAAACACGAGGAACGATGTCGAGAACGACAATAGTTCAAACGGCAGCTACCAATCTCCATTGAATGCAATCACACACACATATACCTTACAAGTTGTCAATCAAACAATCAAGAAAATGTTTCTCCGCTTGCTTATTTAGAGTCGATTTATTTAGTATGCATATGCAATTGATAGGTGATCCATTCTTAAGTGATGTATGACCATGATTAAACTCTGTGCTGCGTCGTGCAAGCTCCTTTTTCTCGAATCAATTCAAGAAAGAGCTCAAACAGATAGGTGTGCTTGCGCTAGTTGTCGATGATATTGCTTTCAAATTTGGGCAACAACAAGTTTCAGTGCAATCGAATTTGTAAGCAATATAAAGAAGTGAAATGAGTTTACATTCGTGTGCCGTGCTATTTGTTGTTGTTGTTGCTGCTGTATGTTATACTTTTTGTTGTTGTCTTCGTTCGGTGTTTTCATTTGACTTCGGGGATAAGCTACAAATCGTTATGGTTGTTTATGCGACCGCACAACTGTCACACTCAACTGATTGACTGACGACAACGACCGACGAAAGAAAAAGTGCTCAGGCATTTGCCTGTCGATTGCCAATCGAGAGAGAAATTATTCTTGAGAATAACGAAAATCTGCATATTACTTTAACAGCTTTGGAGAAGAAAAAAACACACATACACACACTATGACAATCAATTTATTGTTTTCTGCTGCACGTGTACTCTGTCTCGCTCTTTTACCAATCTTTGCTATGCGCTGGTGTGCGAGCGTAAGTGATAAATGTGGTCGTCCTTCCGATAAACCTGTTTATAGGGAATACATAGCACCCATTCCTAATTCCACAAGCTGTGACAACACAGATATAAATTGACGAGAACAACCATTGCAGGAAGAATTTTTGCCTGAAAAAAAAAAAACCGTCATCGTTATTGTCGATAAGCCATTTTTCGGTATCAGGCTCTGCAAAAATAATTGGTTGACATTTAAGGAGATGTTTCTGTAGCTGCTGTTCTTTGGTTTAATTTTGCATTGTATGCTGATAAGTTCTTCGTCACTGACAGTGACTCACTGTTATGCATGTGTCATCCCGATGAGATGCGCAATCAACCAGCACGAAATTTTATGTTTCTTCATCGTTTAGCCTGCTCGCTGACATCGTGTAATTGTATGTACTTTACAGAAAATCTCCTGTTTCACCGGTCAGATTGTACATTTAATCATTTCAAAAAAAAAGCAAACGTCGCATTGGTGGTCGCGGCTACAATAGGAGCTCGCACATTTTCCCCATTTGTTTCGAAACAGCGCGACAACATTAACAACTGCATCTTTGAATAAATACACAAAATTTAAATATCATTTGAATTTCAATTAACCAACGTTGAATTAATGACTCCCAAACTATGCACTGCATGAATACCAGATCACCGATGAAGATTCTTTTTTGTTTACATTTTCTTCTTTGTCGAGCCTCTTTGGGTTTTTTTTTCGTCGAAGTTTTTGTTCCATGCAAATTCGCGATATTGGTTTTCAGTGGAATGGTAGCAGTTCATTTTCAAGGAAACAAAAAAAATGCCTTTATATTCTTGAAAATCTATTTAATTAAATCAAATTTGGTGGCATTTTTGGTATTTTCTTTCGTTTCGTGCCACTTTTTTTAAAAAATCACTTCGATTTTCTTGTTTCAGATACGGACTATTTATATTTTAAATGTGAGCAGCTACTGTTTATCATGAAATTCAAATGGCATATAATTCAAATCGATTCCATTTCGGCGCACAAATATCCATTTTTACAACGAATTTTCGTTATAAATTTTTATCAGCACGAAAAATCAAGCATTGTTTTGAATTGGACGCTTTGATCTTCTACCTGCCAAAAGAAGACACAAAGAGAAAGAAAAAACACGAAGTAAAACTGAGCATAATAAAAATTGCGTTGGGCATTTGTGATGGAATGACTTATTTATTGTCAGTCATTTAAACAATTCGAATGCCATAAATGTTGAAAATCGCATCAATTTCATAAAAATTTCGATCAACTTTTCGTTTTAACATTAGTTAATTTTGTGTCTTTTTTCCCGCTCTCTTCGATTCGTGCATCGAATCGTGCATTCCGTTTGCATACATAAATGGTACGAAATATGCATGTTATCTGGCCGAGAGGTATATCAAAATCAGAAGAACAATGCCAATAATGCTGTTGCAAGAGAATGTTTCATTTTGTGCGAATTCTCGTCTGCGCCTGAAATATGCGATGCAACAAACCACGATGTAGTCGCCTTTTTCTGTCAATCGACATCAACGAAAATAGCACATTGCGTAAAGGTGGAAAATGCCTAAAGATGCTGCTTTAAAATGTTAAATGCGTGAACACGTTTGATCATCCTTTCAAGTGACAAGTGACAATGACAAGATTTCTCTCTTTGTGTATGTCTCTCTTCTTTTTCTTCTTCTTCACTCGCCAACAATTCCTGAACCAATTATTTAATGTTTTCGAAAAATGAACAACAACAAAAACACTAATGATTTGACCAAATGAGATTCAGTTGAACGACTCGTGTTCATGTGGCTGTGTTTGTGTGACCTTTTCGGCGTGAGTCTTTTTTTTTTAATTTAATAAAAAAAAACGCTTGCCAATTCAAACAATGCCAATAATCTGGGCTTTAGATGTTTAGCGACCGAAAGTGAATGCATCGCCGAATTATGTGTGACCATTTACAATCGAAATGAAATGAATCGAACGCGAAAAAAAGAATACCGACACACAGAATGAATGCCGCCGATATCAAACGTTTCTTGTCATAGAACTACAAACATATCATCGACAAAGCAATAAATAACATATAAAAATCCAAAAATGCATTCGAAAATGTCGTCCGATTTTTAAACTTGATGGCGGCGGCACATCTGAAATTCAATGTTTTTTTTTTGCCTTTTTATTTCGCATTTTATTGACAAAGTTTTTACAACAGCAAAATAAAAGAAGCATTCATTACACGGTGCCGAATAATCGGCGTATGTGTATCACTTGCAGAAAAAAGCAAGCACAAATTATTGAATAGAATATTTTCAATGTTACCTGAAAGTTCGTTCAATACAAATAAAATTAAAAGAGTTTTCGTATAAATATTTGTATATTGCACTTTTTGTAAAATAAAACTCCCGAATAGTTCAAATCATCAATTTGAATCATTTTTTTTAACTTTCAATATTTTGCTCTATTACTTAGCTTTGCTCTTCCTCCTCACATATATTGCTCTAAGAAACAGTCTCTGCTATATTTTTTTTAAATTGAGTCGAACACTATGTCTGCAATTAGAATATTTCGTCACATAATATGACTCACATTTTCTTCGATTGCAAGTGGTCATGAAAGTCACTGTCAAATAAATTATGGAATGGCAGATGCGATTATGGATCGAATTATTGACAATCGTGTACAACAAAATCTGCCCGGTAATTATTCAGGGGTCACCAATTTGCTTTAATATCGCTAATGATATACGGTGATATCACGACTGAAGTAATTGGCATCAACGAGTCGATCGATTTTTAAGTACGTTAGATGATCTATTATTTGCAAAAAGTGCAATCATTCTTGGAAGCGTTATTCCACACCAGAAAGAATCAAATTTTTTAGTCAAATTTTAGGAGTGTTTGGACTGAAAGATCTGAAGAAGATTCCCACCGGTGCTACTTTAGCCGATTTAGGCTTGGATTCGTTGGCTGTTTCAAAAAATTACTTTTGTTTCAAGAACGTTTTTGAACATTTCCTTTGAGGAGAATGCGATTTCTTCTTCAATATTTACGATTTGTGCCATCCTATTTGCATGAGAAAAAAGCAGCCAAAGAACACAATAGAAGGGGCCATCAAATAATAGGATGTGTATTCATGTAAATATTCGTCGATGTTCCAATTCAATCGAATCGTCGAATAAATGTTTGCCGTTCGCCAATAAATCTTATTCCTTCCTTCCGTTTTGTCTGTGTGTCCAAAACCCATAAAAATGTAGAAAAGCGAAAAACAATGCAAATTGAAACGATTTGCAGCGGAAAAAGAATATCGCAAAAAGATTTATGCTTGGCTATTTTATTATATTGATATTGGTGCACTTGGTTTTGTTTTGCAGCAATCTATTTCAATTCGACTTTGTTGCATTAATTCTGTAGTGATTGCAAAAAAAAAAAAATAAACATCGCTTGCATTTATTGGAACGTTTTTATTGAATTCAACGTCGTTGCTAATGATCGAATCGGTTGCTTTTCCATGTATTTGTAAATGAAAAAGGTCGTTTAAGAAATGTGATTGTCATTGTAGTCGAATTTTTCTAAAACATAAAACTGTTGTCTCATCAGCTTTGTCATAAATAAAATGAAATCTAATTGATTGAGCTGACGTCAATCTGTTGAAGTAAAGTCATTTGGAAATGTGAAAATATAAATGTTTGATCGAAGAATGTATGTATACTTGAAAAATCATTTTGTAAAATATTTGGGCTAGACAATTCATCTTACATTCGAGGCATTGACATCGGTTGCATTCATCAAGTCACCTCGATGGTCCGAGAACAAAACGTCGACGTAGCGAAGTGAATAAGAAAAAAAAATCAAAAACAACAAATTCATTTCCCATTAATTTATCTCAATTTTGGTTCGTAATGAACGAGAAAATCGTTCATTTATCATAATAATGATGGAAGACAAGACAATGTCACGTCAAAATGGATGGAAGTAGTGATGGCGCGTCAGCGTAATGTAGGGAGAGTGAGTGAGACTGAGAAAGAGATATAATACATTTGATTTTTGTTGACATCGTACCCGATGCCATTAGCAATCAATTCAATAGAGTCGAGCGTGCAAACACAACTGAAACTGGTGCGGTGCGATATGAACCGAACAATAGAAACCATAAATATCCGACCACAAGCATATGCTGATCGCGCGCGCACAATACCAAGAGGGATAAAAAAACCAATGTCTAATACACACAAAAGAATGGCAGCAAATTCAATATCGTATCATCATCGTTCGCACTCAATTCGATAAGCGTTCACATCAATTAGATTCGATAGCACACGAACACCGTCGTTTTGTGTCGAACACAGGGAAAAAACCAACAACAACGACATAGAATAATTGAACAAAAATGGAGAAAAATTAGACAGCATACGGTAGGAAAAAGATGGGAAAATTTGCCAAAGAGATAGGGAAAAAAACGAAATGAAACGGTGGATGTTATTGACAATAGATCTCTTCAAATTAATTGCTTGTCGTTTTTCACAGAAAAAAAAAACTTTTTTTTCCCGACTTTGCTGCAGGCCGCATTTTATTGTGTACTTTTGATTCATCGCATCGAAATAATACCGAAACATGACAGCTCTTTTCAATCTGCGCTTATGAAATGCTGTGTTTTTTATTCTTCCCACTTTTGTCCCTCTCTCTCTCTCTCTCTCTCTCTCTCTCTCTCTCTCTCTCTCTCTC
>NW_022198046.1:2455774-2513794 GCF_009176525.2 Contarinia nasturtii | reverse complement strand
TCTCTCTCTCTCTCTCTCTCTCTCTCTCTCTCTCTCTCTCTCTCTCTATCGTCATATTTTTAATTGTGCTGTGAGTGCCACTTTTTCCCGTGTACACAGCTGCACAAAAAGTTGTGCGGCAAAATGTCGATGCAGAAAATATCGAGCTTTGATTTAAGCTGTGATTAGATATTGACAAAAATGAAAATGCGAAAAGACAAACTCAGAAAATGCATGCAATCAACGGTATTTATATTGAAATGCAATGACGGCAACAGAAAATAAATTAATTTTGTTCTGTATGTGTGTGTGTGCCATCAGCTGTCTTGTTCAAGTGAAACCTCAATGCGATTCGTTTATTTTATTTCATTTCGTTCATTCACATTGAAATTTCAATTCAAAACTTTTTCTTGATGAGAAATGAACGAAGAAGTAAAAAAAAAGTGTGCATGAAATTTCTCCGAGTCTGAAGGACTCAATTTCTTGATGCGCACTGAGCGAGCACACAGAGTGAAATAAAAATATGTGTGTGGAAATGACAGTTATGAAATGAATAATTGTGTTTGGTGCAGATTTTGATAAGCTGTGTGCCACGTTAAATCCGATATATATATGATTTATCACTGTAAAATCCAATGCCAAAGCGCCGAAGGAGGATGAAAATTAAAAAAAGCATGTGAAATGAAAAAAAAAACGGCAAGCAACAAAATTTTCTGACATGCAAATTAATTAACATATCACCGACAACGTTGAGAGAGAGAGAGTGAGAAAGAGTGAAGTGTGGATTTCATTGCATGCGCTTAATCGAATTTGCATGCGATTCTTGTGAATGGTTTTTGAAATCACTCTCTCTCTCTCACACACACACACACGCACTCTCTGTGAATTAGATTGTACAAATCGAAAATGATGATGCACGTAAACAATCACAGTGTTCGGAATGAAAAACACCTGGCATTTTGGTGTATATAAATATAACTATGGAACATTTCAAAAATCGTACAAAATTCACAGTGAGCATACATCGTTAGCGTTGTGTTAAACTGATGTTTCGATCATTATTTGGGATATGTATTATTATATCATGCCTAGTCAACGGCTTCAAAACTTGTTTTCAGTTCCCAAAAAGTTTGTTTGATAAATTGGCTGATTTTTTGACTAACAACCATCTGTCGTAGGATAATGAGGTTTGTTTTTTCTCTTCTTCTCTGTGATACAATCCATTCTCTTCGCACAGATGAGAAAAGACACCTAGAAATATAAAGCCAATTAAAGTAGCGTATTAATTATGACTTAATCACCACTAAACTAAAAAAAAAATCTCCACATTTTTCAAAACGTTACGTTCTTTTGTAATCTTTTCTTTGTTTAAATCTTAATTCAGTTAGTTTTGATTATGTTCAAGATTTTTATCTCGGTGCATGATTGAGATGATCGTTAGTTTCAATCAAGCCAAAAATAAAAGGAAGAAAAAAAAGCTTAAAGTGATAAAGACAAGAAAAAAAAAAGATTTTAATAAAAACCGTGTGTATACGAAATACCAAATGATAAATTTCATATTCTGTTTTTGTCAGTTAATTCTTGACTTAGGAACTCTTCTCTCTCTCTCTCTCTCTTTCTCTCTCTTTCTCTCTCTTACTGTCTGTATTTTTTGGCCTGTCGTTTCACTCGTTAGCTCGAATGACATTTAAATTCTTTTTTTGTTCCGTGTGCTACAATGTCTTGCATCCTCATTTTTGTTTGTTTATTCTTTCACTGTACGCTCGCGCACTGTTGTCATCGTTTGTACGGCAATATTCTAAATGTATTCTTTGTTGTGTCATTCTTCGCATTGTGTATGTGTGTTGACTTTCGAATTCGGGGCGACAGAAAATGCAAAATAACATAAATAACCATTAATAAAAATATGAATGAAATTGTTAAACATGACATCTGAATAAAAACTCATTTATTATGTGCACGATTATTATTTTCGAATCGACCCATTGAACGAGTGAGAGAAGTGCGCCTGTTCGCGCCATGACAGCCTCGCATACAGAAGAAGAAATAAGCAAATGATTGTGCAAAAGTTTCAACGATTTATTTACATATATATACGCGACGCACAAACGTATGTAAATGTTCAAATTCGATCGCAGAGTCAGCGCCGAAAAAAAACGCGAACCGATGAGAGCGAAAGAGACGAATGGAGAAAAGAACATGCATCGAAATATAATATCGTATTTTAAAAAAAATGTTTAATTTACATAAATGACATGTATGATTTATTCAACATTAATTTTCAATGACAGACCACGCACACATTGTACTCTCATTTTTCTCATTGAAACTTGATGTAATGTATGTGTAGAGCACACTTCGAAATGTCTACATGAACAATAATCACTTTTGGCAGCAAATGCAATAGAGTTGTTATTTGCTCTGTTTCACCCGCGCGACGCCGTGCGCTCTCACATTTGCCGCTACATTTGTTTATCGAATTTTATTAATTCTCGACGTTTTTGACATTTGCGGAACATTGACGAATAGCAAACGCGACTGCGAATGGATTATACAACACATCCATTTTTCATATATACACATTATCTTATCATTGGGGGTTTTTGGCTTGATATATTTGAATATTACTGGATTAAATAACATGTCAACATGTCATTTTTTTGACAATTGATAAACGATTCGTTCATATTATATGTTCAAGGATTTTAATCGAATTTTTGGCTAATTTTTTCTTCTGCATACGGAACTCTCACGTGCATACAACATAATGTGAAGCAAATTATATTCTGTGGGAAGCTTCTCAAAATGTACTACATTTCAAAGTGAATGCAACTTATTCTTTTTTATCTATCAAAGTCAAAATATTTCTGATTGATCGATAAGAACATTTTTTATGTCTGATGTGTGTGAGTGTGTGCTGAATATTGTTTCCCATCGATCCATTTCACTGAAAATACTCTCGTTTGCCTAATAGAGTGACAGCATGAAAAATGTAAATGCAGTTTTTTCCCTCTATCTTTCGCTCTCTCGCTCGCCTTCTTGTTCATCATTATTTTATTTCAACAGATTGGCAAGAGTCGATATGCAAATGTGCACCAATTGTTATAGTGAAGCAGAAGCAACAAAAGATCAACAATAACGACTACAAACGTGCTCTCTGTCGAATAAAAAATAAGATCGAAAAACGCCGTAGGAGCATTTCGAATGGCCATAAATTAAACACAAAATGAAAAGTGATTGAATTAAAATCGAGTCGAGATACTCTGTCATCCGTATGAAAATCTCGGTAAACGAGTGCAAGAAATCAACCCGAAAAAAAAAGACGAGAATAATATAACAATAGCGCAAACATTGGCGAGAATGTCAAAAATCAAGTCACGTATTTCTCAAATCGAACTGAAACCTATTTCAAAATGCGATAAATTAACCAAGAAACTTTTGCATGGACTCTTTCGATTACGCGAATCAACTTAATTCGCTCGATAAATCTGGTCATTCGTTTACCGTACTGCATCGCATGCACAAGGTGTCACGATTTGTTCGATTGAAATTCGTTTGCTATAGAAAAAAACGTCGAATTTGTGAGATCGTGCGGCAAATGAAGTACCCTGTTTACACTGACATATTCAAACGTTTTATCCAACAGTTTGATTGAACGTTCGAATTCAGAGAATAACGGAGGTAAAAATTATTGACGTATGTAAAACACGTATCCAGATGATTTTCGTTTGGCCATAACTCATGACTTGTGATGCACAGCTCCTGGATTTATCATTCGCATTCATACATACAAACTTCACTCTTTCGTTGGATTTTGATTGTTTCTGGACTTGAGCTCGTCAATCTCTAGCGAGCTCTCTCTCTCTCTCTTATTTTCAATTCGTCCACGATGCAATTTCCATTTCGTACATACATAACCAGAGATCCCAGTATTTTCTCTATATTCATGAAGTAAAACGAATGAACGAACGATCAATCGAACGAATGAGCAACCAAAAAAAAAACAATCGAACTGAAAATGTGCGAGAGAATGGTCGCGAGTGTGCCTTCTTTTTTTAATTGGCTTTAGATTTTTGATTTTTGATCGAACGCACCATTCAACTAGCAAAATGAAGCCTGGTCTGGCATTGTAATTTCGTGTTTGTTGTGTGTGTGTGTTTTTTTTTTCTCCTCTGCAAGCACCAATGTATAAATGGCTACTTGTTTGTATTAAATTGGCATCTGTCAATCTCGCATAAATCGTTTGTTGATTTATAAAATAGTCGGCGTTGACTTTGATTTGGCATTGGGAATTAATTTAAGTGCAATTGACATCTTTCGTTACATTGATTGGTCGCTGATTTTGTTCAAGTTTTTGTTTTCGTTTTATTCGCAGTTTCGTTTTGTTTGTCGTTGTTGTCGTTTTTTTATTCACTGCTGCTTAATACGTGAAACATGATTGATATTTTGTTGCTGTTGTTGATCGAGTCCTCGTTGAATGCATGTGTATATCAGGTGATTATTCTGGTCTTTCTGTGCTGGTTTTAGCCATTTTTAGTATGGATACTTGCGATATTCGTGTTGTTCGCATGGTTTGCCATTTACATTTATGTGCATTTCATTTCGTTACAATGGACCACGTCCCTTTTCAATATACGTGCAATTTTCTGCCATTGCACTATCTGTCCGTTGTCGTCATTTGCATTTTCGTTTGGAGCTTAGCTGGGCTAAGCTACACTGTTGCCGGTTGATGATGTTGCCTTGTTATTGAATGAAGTGTATATATGCATTTTGCGTGGAATTTATATGCGAGATAAGCAATCAATGACTCGATTGTTTCGTACGCATTCATTTTCAATTTGACGAGTGAATGTCATGCGTCATGCCGAAATAAAAAGACATTCGATACATGTATGTGTGTATATGCACGTTCAATGCATTCTTGTGAAATGTGATTTGACATTTGTCCATCATCGGTTTCAACGATGACGATGACGTTGAGTTCAGGGTAAATGTAAACAGTAGCCACTGTGGTTATAAGCAATTCATGCATTCTTTCATTTCATTTGTTTGCATTTTAGCAAATACAGCAGCATTCAAGAGAGGATAATCGTTAAATTTGTGTGTTTGTTTCGTTTTAACTCATTTCTTTTTTTTTCTGTCCATCGAACATTGTTCAAACTAACACTTTTAATGCTCGGTTTTTCGGCTACTAAAGTATCTTGCCGAATCATTGTGCAGCCATTTACCATTTGATCTTGACCGTTAAGTAAGTGCATTTCTGTACTTCCTTTGGTGAAAGGGTCTTTTCAATTGAACAAGAAAAATCAGCTTTAGGAATACGCATTGTGGTAAAAGTAACAAAAAGAAATCCCCGAATTTGCCAAATCATTTGAACGGATTGCAAAAGGAAAAAAACTCAAGAAGCTGTAATAATCTTTTGCCGACAATTGGATATGTTTGATGCGATATTGTATTTGTTTACTGATTCTACAGCATGAAAGATAGCATACATTTCCATTTCACAATGATATTCCACATTTTCTTTGGTCTTTTTTTTACCTTTCTTTTTTGCCGTCGCATTTTGTTGTGGCGGCTATTGCTTCTGCAGGCTTAAAACTGATGTGTTTATGCCAAAATGTCAAAAGTGCCGATTCGACGCAAACATGCAATACATTTTGCGTACGATCTTTGATCTTTTGTACATTGTAGACATGAAGAAATAAAAGAATGATGATGATGAGTAGCCAGATTTGTATGTTATGTGCACAAAAACTGGATGCGATCAATTACAGGTGATAAATGATGAATTACGAAGAAATGGTATGTAAATTGTAATTGAAAACGATAATTTGTTATTCGCCGGCCCCTTTTTTGGTTTGCATTTCCATTAAAATAAATGTATGTCCAAAATACATTTTGATTTATGATTTGTCCGTACAAATGCAATTTTCGACGAATTCAATTTCAAAAAGTTTCAATGGAAAAAGGTGCAAATAACGAGGCAAAATGTGCACGAAAAAAATAGTTCAGTCACTTAAAAAAAAACGAAGAGAAGAAACAAAATGATGTAAAATAAACGCATTTCTCAGAATGATTTTTCCCTGTCAAACAATTATATTGGCAGTCATTTTCAAACAGGCTGTCTGCAAAATTTCCATGAAAACCATTTCAATTGGCATTAACAGTCGTTTGGCATATTTTGAGTGGGTTTGTCTCTGTGGCATTTACCATAAACGGACATACCAAGTTGATGCAACAATTAAGTCGATTCCGTGAAAACATCATTTTTCGCAAAATTGATGCAAAACAATGCAATCAAAGGACAACAAAAAGAGACTTGCATAAAAATACACACTGTATCTGAAAAGGGACTTCGATGAGTCTCATTTGGCGATTCGTTTTCATTTTACACAAAAACGTCTGATTTAATTAACATCAATCGTCGTAACGTTGATTCTTTTTGTTGTTTTTCTCTTCGCTTCTCGTTATTTGCTGTCATCCGTAATCAATACATCAATGTCATAAAGCGAAAATAATCGTCTAATCACTTTATGTTTACGTCTGCAAATGGAATACGAGAATAAAAGCAAGAGAGCCAAGAGATTTCCAATCAAATTGGATCAAGACACAATTGAAACCGGTGTCATGTGAGAGACTGCGGCAAGATTGAGAATACAAGACCTAATTGGCAAGCGCGAGATACGGGCGCACTGATAAAATTATACAAAAACCAACGATCGATCGATCGAAATGGAGGCAGAATAGTGGCATCACGAAGTGATGTGGGCGAATAAAAGGAAGAGAATATCGAATTGAATTTTCGTTGAAGACTTGAAGTAGATGAAGCGAATCGACAATAAATCATTTTTGAGTTTGATTGGCAAAGTCAAAGATGAATTATTTGCGGACGTTAAAGCGCATTTATATTAGAATATATTGGGTTAAATGTCTCCGGTTCCATCTCTCCGATGGAAATAGAGAGAGAGAGAGAGGGAAGAAGAAAGATGCAACTCCAGTGAGAATGGTATCAATGTGACATCAACTTGTATCGGCTCAGGCAGTAATAATTTAACCAATTTATACATTTGATTTGTGCTGGAATGTCACAGATAAATCTCATTCGTTTTGAATTATCAAGAGAAATGGACCGTATATCGATCTTTTAAGATGACAGCAGACATAGACACAAAAGTCGATTGCAACATTCGCATTTCGTAATGATAGACTTGGAGTTGCACACAGCACTTCATAAAAACTGCATCGATTTTTTGATGCAGTAATCAACCTGTTTATGTCCTGATGTAATGTAAGCCATATCAACTGCATGCAATTAAATTTGATGACCAAATTGGTATACGGCCATCGTCATCTGAGAGCCACATGATTCATGATCTGTATTGCATGGACAGATTATAGATTTTGATGTGGCATGTTTTTACTAAACGAGAGAGAGAGAGAGAGAAACAAAAAGTTGGACGAATCTGAAAGGTAGCAGAACCCAATTTAAAATGCACGATGTGTTTTTCTCACAAAAGAAGCAGAACAACTCGTTAAAAATGAATGAATATATTTGAGATGTTGTTTTTTTGATTCTACTGCTGTTGTTGTAATTTTAAAGAGTAGCAGCAGCATATGTTGTGATGATGTTGATTGTATTCACTTCTTTGATTTCCTTTAGGCGTCTTGAGCGTGACTAACACTTTTCAGGTTTGTTTTTCGTTTTGTGCATTCGTTCCATTAAGCGCGCTCGCACTCTAAGGCAACGCGTTAGACATGGTACAGCAGTTAACATAAAGTGACGCTTGTTCGTCGATGTGTAAAATTCGAGCAATGAATAAACGAACCAAAAAGAAAAACACAACGTACTCAAATAGAATTAAATCACCGAAGAAAAGTTGCGCCAGAGTAGAGAAAAAAGAATACAACACTGAACCAGATAATCTATTGACGACCAGAAAGCACTTCCACATTACACACTGTCTGTCATTCATTTAAAGCGGTGATTTGCGTGTATATATGATATATAAATAGAAACTCCGACCATAATTATAACATTATACAATTATTATCGATACACAGTCTTTCCCTCTCTATTCTATCTCCGTCTTACTCTCTCTCCTCATAAGGTCTGCAAGGCAGTGACAGAGTGCGGAAAAACAGCGACTTATTATTGCCATGGACTTTTTTTTGCTGAAAGAGTGGCAGCGACAGCGCATGTTGTACTCTTTGAAAATTGTGTACACACATCACAGAATCGATAATAGGTATACGATTTGACGCATTGCAAATTGATTTTCATGGCCTGTCAAATTGTCAGTACAAACGAGATAGAGACAGACACCGGGAAACGGGAGACGCAAGAGGAAACCCGTACATAAAACTAGTTGAAATATTTCTTCAATATGCTTCTTCTTTTTTCTTCATCTTTTTATTCCGACTATTATAACCTCTATTGAAGTTGAATCTGCATATGTTGTTAGAAAGACAGCCACGATAGCATTTTGCATTTTTCGTTTCGGTTGTGTGAGCCACATCAAATGTTGTCTCTATTTATGTCTCCTTGTTACTGTGTGAGATGGCACATTTAAAATGACATGAAAGACCCTTTGCTCGTGCACACAAACATTCAACTCTCTCACAACAAAATGCCAAAGCAAATAGTTTCACTTGAATGTGACACAGCTCATTCGTTTCGTGTTTTGGATTGCAAATCATTGCATTTGGATTCTGTGTTTCCAATTTTCCTATATAACTTTGTTGTTGCTACAGTGTTTCGCATATTCATCTCAATTCTCTCCACTTCAAAAGTCACTTCACCGAATAAATATATGTACATATTATATACATATGAAAACGAATTTATAAAACGCACAATCATTTCACAGAGAAAATGGGAAGAATTACGTCAACTATGTTGTCAAGATACATATCGAATAAATATTTCATGAAATATTTCATTTAAAAATGAATATCAACACAGCAAAAATGTGGATGACACTTTACATTTTCATATTTTCGCATATATTTGATATAACGTATTCGGTATGCTGTCATTGACTTACTTCCATGTCATACCTTCTGCAATGTGTCATTCTCTGTGTCTGTATCAGCACTTATCATAGACTCTGAGCACACAACAACTGTCACATTGCATCGCCCGCACCCCACAACTTTGCTCGACTGTCTCTCGCCTTCACGCCGCCTGCCCGATTCTGTCTTCGTTTTCCCAAATGATGAAATTGCAAGGACCACGATTATGGAACAACCAATGTCAACATCTTCATGTATATTCGTTTTTCTTCTTCAACTTTTCAGTCGTGCGAAAATTGAGGAAGACTTCCTCAGTCACAATGTTTGTTGACTTGGAAAGAAGGGACGATATGTACATATACAGGAAACTGTCGAACAAAACCATACAAACATATTTTTATGACAGACATTTGGGTTCGTTGTTTCGTTTTTCTCTCGTTTCTAGTTATTTTTAATATTATGCGAATGAAAAATGCCAGTGACAGCTTTTCCGATCACATGAAATCATTTGAAATGTCTTATTTGGAAAATTTCAATTTAATTTTATTACCATTCTAGCATTTTGCTTATCACAAAACCATATAAATACATCAAAAACCGTGTCATCGCCTTTCTACCACTTCATTCGATTTGATGGCTTGTCACATGAAATAATAATAATAAAGCAATGAGCTATATACCACCTTTCCAGGGAATACATAATCAAGCGGGATAGACATTGCAAAAAAGGTAACAGCAATGTTGAGTGCAGTTTGACATCTTTGATAGATCGCCGTTTTACGTATTTGTTTTAACCATTTTAATGGCAATATCTTGTCAATGTTTACATTTTTGGCAGAACGAAAATAAAGAAAAATTGATTTTTCAACAAATTTCAACATACAAAAATTTGACGACATCAAATCTTTTATTAAAATATAAAAAATTCAATACACTGGAAATTATGATGAAAAAAAAATCAGATTACAAAAATATTATAATTTTAAACATTTTTTAATTCGTTTTTATTCATATCATATTTTATGAATACAAAAAATATTCTTGTATGAAAAACGCTGTTGATCAAATGCAATCGTGAATTATACTTTTTTTCGGTATCAACAAAATTGTTAATCAGCTCTCGAATAGACTGGGATATTTTTTTTATGGCTACTGTACGCAAATTATGACTTTTAAAAGAAAAGAAACGAGAAAGAGGTAGAGGGAGAGAAAGAGAGAGAACAAAGAAGAAGAAAAAAAGTCGAAATGAAAAATGGCCGTTTTCCGTGGCATTAATTTCAATGAATTACAAAGTGCAGGTAGTTTAATATAGGCGCATAAAACTGTCTTGTTTGGTGAGATATTTGGTTCTTCTGGTCTTGCGTGGATATCATAAGAAGAGAAAATTGAATGAACATCACACAATGATTTGTAACTAACATCGCCTTTGCTTGGTTTGATCAATAAATCTCTTAATTTTATTCATTAATTTGGGTCTCATTCGGTGCTGTTGAATGGCTCATAATAAGTGCAACAGAGCACTTTATGTCAGTTTCTTTATTCTCAGTAATTTTGTCTTTGGTTTTTTATGAGCCATATGACAACGAATAAAAAGAGCTGAAAGATATTTTTTATTTTAATTCA
The DNA here is from genome assembly GCF_009176525.2 of Contarinia nasturtii. NCBI lineage: Eukaryota > Metazoa > Arthropoda > Insecta > Diptera > Cecidomyiidae > Contarinia > Contarinia nasturtii. The sequence continues at coordinate 2,503,180 of NW_022198046.1, read as the reverse complement.
TAAATATTCATAAATTAAAATGTTCCAGGAAACTTTTGTGTATTCTCATCGTCATCGGGTCGATTGGTACATGGTTCGACTTAGACACGAGTTGAACGCACATACTTTTCTTCAGGTAGATATAAAGACGAAACAAAGCCCACTGAAATTTACGAGTTAATATTCTGTATTGTGTGCACAATGAAAAAAAAAAAAACACGAGTATGATGATGATTTTAAGGCGAGATAAATTTTGTGGCTGTCTTGATATAATTTCTTCTTTCCACTCATATCTCGATCTTCTTTTTTTTCAACGGTCGGGAGGAAATCACGTTTACCTTATTTACAATTTTTTTTATGTACGAAACTTAGATTACAGTTTATGACTGATATTTTCATAAATAATCAGAAAACGTTTGTTGGTTAGGTAATTTGGTCGGTATGAGAAATTATGGCAGAATTGTGACGTGCGGTGCAACTTGATGGCGGTCCGGGAAACAGTTTAAGTTAATGTTTTTGGTTGTTTATTTTTTCTATTTTTCTTGAATTTGCTGATAAACTGACCTCACACCATCCACTTTAAGTTTCGTTTTTAATTTCGGGAAACGAGTCGTAAATCACGGCAAAGAAACAAATCAAGATCTAAACATTTCGACTATGAACGACGCTATTTGAAGTAATGTGTATTTGGCAGAGAGATGAGATTCCGGCCAAATTGGAAAGACGATGCTATTCACGTAATCGATCAGACAATCATACATTATAATACCGTGAACGTGCCATGTAACCTATTTTTGAAACGATTTAAAACTTCAATCCAATCCAAAATCATTCTAATTGTTGTTTGTGTTTAAAAGAGAGATTTCTTCGGCGAGATGTCACTTTTTTCACTTGGGGTTCTTTGTCTTTCGATCTATTGCTCAGCGAAAGAAAATTTATGTGCATTTGTTGTTTGATAACTTGAAATAGATATTAAGTATAAATTTTCTGGTAAATAGATATACACAGGCATGTAGGAGACATGCCGTGTCACCATTTCGAACATTCAAACAGGCGATAAATTCTATTCGGTGTTTGATTCTTTCGCTCTCTCTCTCTATTCCTCTTTCTCATGTTTCGTTGCTTAGATATAAATTCAATCCAATGTGTAATTCGTGGCTGTGGCGTTCCATTTTGATGGTTCACCTCGAGCAAAACCAGGGATAAAATGCTATTGTATTTGATTTAGAATGTTGTAGCTATAAATTGATATTGTTTGTGTGTGACTGTCGACGGTAATGAAATGGTGAAATAGGAAATCTGCTTGTCCCGGACGCGAAAACAAATGTATATTTTGTTGAAAGAACCATATAAGAATGAAGCCATCGAGTGAAAGAGAGAAGAGAATTGCTTCAGCGAAAACGTACACACCAACTTTTAAAACTAAAGTGTTACGTTTGAACGACGACAACGACAACGACGTGCCACATACGTACACCGTTCACGCTTGCTTTTCTTTCCATTCATTCACTTCTCTGGATGCATTCTATTTTCGTTTCAATTCAATTGTTGTATGTTGTTTTGTCATTTTCCATCGTCGGGATCGAAAATTTATGGCAAAAGTGAAAGATTTATAGGTTTTAGGGCAATGGGTCTACTTTTGTTTTCACTTCTTTTTCTTTATTTTTTTACTACTGTGTCATTGTTCATCGTCGTGTTTCGTCTTTGATAATTTGTTGCTTTTTTATTATCATTTTGATAAAGCTGCGATATGTTTGTTGTTTTTTTTTTGGTTTCACGTCTCTTTACAAAGAAGGGAAGTGCCACGTCTTTCTTCGATTACGTGCTGGAAAGTTTTGTGTGATAAGCCATAAAAAAAGCAAAATGTTCATCAGATACGGTGAATTCGTTTGTCAACTTATCAGATTTTTTTGATCAAACAAATAAAATTAATGGCCCTGTCAGGCTGAAAATTCAGGGAGAAAAGGAAGCTAATTTTCTCATTGTGAATCATGAATGTGCTTCAAATTGTTTGACTCAAAACATTAAATGTGTCATCTGTCCAATTCAGCTCGATTCGAATTGTTGCATTGATATTTAGGTGTTTGGATCACCTTTCGACCACCCGTTCAAACACTAATTTCGTTTTTCTTTATCAACATTTCTGTGACACACCACTAAATCACTGCATCATTCAATTTCTCGAATGTAGTCCAAGGTTTTGCCAGATTCATCTTTCGATTTCATTTTGAAAAGAACATTCTTTGCTCTTGAGATGTTGAATCCGTGTTAGAAATGCTTTCAAGGGTATTTGCTCTTTCCATTATGCTTTCCGTCATAGCGGATATATCTGGTTTTGCAACGAAACTGTCTGATAAATTATTTAACAATATAAAAATGTCATGGCATTCAATCAGATCGTGTTTCATCCGTTAAATGTCTGCTACCGCTTTTCTCGCATCGTTGCTCATCATATCGGATAGAAAATGAGCGAGCAAATTAAAAGGTATGTTTTGCGTTCATTCTCGGTGATTGCAAAGTGGCCAAACAAGAAAATTGCTTTACCGCAAATGCGCATACAATGAATGAACCGACCGACCGAACGAACGAACGAAAAATGATAAAACGACCAAACCAAATAAATATGTGTATGTGTATAACATCCCGTCAATTGGTTTGTGTGATCTAATTTATGACGCGTTCTTGTCAAAGTGATGTATATCCTGTCTAAACAGCAGAAGATTGATGACATTGGCTGTCACTTTGCTTCATTCGCTCATTTATGCGTGCTCATTGTGTATGTGCGCGATGCGTATATAGAAGGTAATAAATATAGGGTAAGTACCTACCAACCATACCGAAACATACACACAACACTCCAATGTATTCCAAAAATTCCATGCCAAATTGCCAGAGGTTGGTTCATTTCTCTCTCTCTCACAAACTCACTCTCTGCCATCCTATGTCGTTGAAGTTGGTCGTTCGTTTGAACACAATGGTTTCTTGAAAATATGTTTATAATGATAGCGTAGAAAATCGCTACGTGCAAAGTAATATTGATGAGAAAACGCACATTTTCAATTCATTCTTTCGCGCAATGTATTTCTTTTTCGCTTTTGTCCTTGTTACCATTCAATTCGCATCACTAACGAGATATTTTTTGTGTTTCGCATCCGCTTTTTTTCTCGTTTTGCCAAGAGGATCAATCTAATGACAGCTTAAAAAAACGTTGGCCGTGTGTTCAGTCTTTATGATTCATCATCATCATCGAGAAAAAAATGAAATGTTTTCGAAAAATAATATATTCGCCGATGACATATACTCACAATCATCTCTCATTTACGCAAGTTTTCAAGTGTGAAGAAGGTTTGAATGTCGAACACTTTTTTTTAAAAGCTCGAACAAAAAAAAAGAGAATACATTGCTACCGCAGAAAATTAAATGTTATTTAAAACGAATTATGTAATTAGACGCATCGAAAATAATTAATCATTCGGTGCTGGTAATGGCGACGACGGTGATAATGAGAAATTCGGAAATGCATGCTCATGACATAAAGTCAGCTGGGACAAAACACTAAAAAAATGCGAAGTAATGATTCAATGATAATGATGTGGCGGAGAGAAAATGATGGCAATTTGACGGCGGTTTTGCAGCTGAAATCACCACGAATTTGCGCACAGTCATTTCACATTTCATTTGTCGGTCATTGCTTTCATCAAAGGAGAAGAGAAACAAATTCCCTTCAACTAGTCGATGAAAACATTTTTTTTTTTGGGAAGTATAGTAGATGAAAGATTGAAAAAACTACTCTAAATGAGATTAAAACGTCTAATTTACCACAAAGTCATCCGCAAATCCGGTTTAAGGTCGAGTTTTTCATTTTTCTTTTGAAAATATAGAACGCCTTTGAAATTTCAACGAGAATTTGACAACTTGGACTTATTTCTTTTATGACGTTGTATCTTTCCATGTTTTCGTCATAAAAGAAAAAAAAACATTTCTGCTAATTCCATCAGAGGATTCATTACCGATTCACAAAGCGGTCACCTTTTTTTATATATATATTCATTTACAATCGGCCAGGTAAGATAATTCTTAACAGCATCATAAAAATACAAACGAACACACCATCATAAACTCACATCGTACGATCTTGCTTTAAAAGAAAGAAGTAACTACAATTGCTTTTCAATGAACTTTAAATGCATGTAGGATTACCCGCGTTGCACAGTAGCTTACCAATAACTACGAATTACCATGCATTTATTGCAACTCATAAAAACAATGGCATGTCATAAAATGTATCGGGCAATTGAATACAAATTTCCGGAATAAATAAACCTTTTCGTTTTACGACTGACTGTGTGTGTTTTTGTAAGTATTCTATGTTTCGTTCTTTTTTTTCAACTCTTTTTCAATCCTTTCACCAAGCGATAAGGGAAACGTGTAAATGTGTTCGAGTTAATGCCTTTGTTTCTGCATGGATTTTCGGTCGTTTGCGGTCGGATAAGCCGAGGCTTTTTTAATTGGAATACGATTGAACTGATCCCGTCTAAAACAAATACGATCCTTCTTTGAGGATAATCCTCTATTGCACTTTAGAATTTGTACAAAATAAACCTTGACCGAGACAATTTTATTTTCTTCTTCAAAACTCCTTTTTTCTGCTTCGTTCAAAGTCGATTGCCTGCCATGTTTAAAAGGAAAGGGATAATTTAAATCTTTTTTGCATTTTAAGGGAATCTCTTTCGGAAACCTTTTCTTCAAAAGTTTTGTAATTGTATTTTTAAAAGAGTTTAAAATACGAAGAAAGGAAATTGAAGCATGCAAAGACGACCGAGGATTCAAAGGAATGCCAAATAGAAAGTATATCCAGATGATTTGACCACAGAGTTAATTTTAATTATCGTAAATACGCTTCGAATACAAAATAATAAAACTACAGATAATACTTAAACGTGGATTACATTCAGGTAGAAAGATGATTGAAAGAAAACAAAAAAAGTCTGAAATTGAGTGCTCGTAGAACCGGTAGCAACCAACTGAGTAAATAAAAACAATTTCCATAAAAATGCCATCGAATTTAATCCGACAGATATAAGGCGACCGGAGGTAAATAATACACCAATTGTCATTTCAATTGAGAAAAAAACACAACAACAACAACTCTCGGCTCAATGTGTCAATACAAATGTCGTATGTTTTGAAATGAGTGCAGTAACATCGCGCGAATGATGTTAGATTCATAGCGACAATGAACAAATAAACCATGTGCGCTGTCACCATCGGACGGGTGTCGCAATCATAGAACTCGTAAATTTAAACAATGTTATAAATGTCATGATAAAAATTTATAAAAATAATGATTGATTACGATTAAATATAGAATGGGGAGAAAGAGGTAAATGATGAGAAAGAGCATGGGACTGAAAGCGGACAGCAAACAAATAGAGGCAGATATTTTAAGGCGCCGATTCACTCTGAAATTAATTTATCAAAATGTAAACACAGTAAAAACCGGTAGCCAATATTTTTCCATTGTTACACCATCATGTCAGACTCTAACCAAAATTCTTTCGAAAATATATATTTTTTTCGAACTCCATAATGATCTACGACCAGAAATGGAATATCATATAAAGAGACTTTGTTTGCAAGAGTAAACGAATGGAAAATGCTGTCCGAAGTATTGTTCATGAATAAATCTATTGACAGCGTAAACAGATATCGAGAGAGAGAGAGAGAGAGAGAGAGAGAGTTCGGCGGCAACAGAATGATTGAATAGTTTATATTTGGTGTTGTTATCACAAGCCATCCACATTAATCCACAATAATCGCTTAATGGCAAAATTTGGGCAACATTTGAGATAATTGACATTTATCACGGCAGAGACAGGAAGCCGTTCATTCTATCAGTGCAGTCAGCCATTGAACTATAAGCCCATTGTAAATATTATGCAAAGAGACTACTGCAATGTGGCCCGATTTGGTGGATGAGTGTATGTTTGGCTGACTGTTGGCACTCTGAATTATGATTGTGCCAAACACAAACAATACAATTCCGATCCCTTTTGGCCTGTCATTTTCAAGTTGTACGTTACAATCACGATACGACGCCATTTCATTAATATTTAATAATCCATCATTAAATTTTTCCATCAATAATCTGCCACACATTTCATGTGATGTATCGAGCAACAGCAAACAAAACAAAAATTACACAAACATTGACTATAAGTGACGCATACACAAATGCACTGATGCACCTCTCAAACTCTAGTGATTCGATTTAACGTGTCATATTCACAACAAAGAGAAAAAGTTTTCATCGGAAAGGAGAGAGATATGGAGAAATAAAAAAATATATTTAAAAACCTTCGTCATATATGATCCAAAGAGTCACGTCAACTGTGACAGTTACTTCCACATGCATAAAATGCCGTCGCGTAAACTGTAAATTGCATCCAGCACATTGTATGTATATTAATATTTTTCAATATAATTTTCATCAATGTCACAATGTTCATTTAGCGCAGAGTGCGCGGACAAAAAAAAACAACAACACGGAACGTTCGTCAACAGTGGAGACTCAAGTGGTTATTAAAGTGTCATAAAAATGGGAAACAATCCAAACACACGGTACATAAATTGCACTTCATTGGTAGAGTGAATTGTTGCTTTTTGTTGTTTTTTTTTAATTCACTTCATTTTACATTCTGTTGCGTTTATTAATAATTGTATCAAACAGAAAGTATGCAAGCGCACATTGTCCAACGCACAATATAGTATATAGTGAAACTACAAACTGTGCGGCTCATAAATAAAATCATCATAAAACTGAAAATGCACGTTTAAGTGTTTAATCGTCGCACTGAAACTATTATCTGTAATTACAATTATATAAAACACGCTCTCAGACGCATTCGCTTGCCATGAGTTATTATCCCATAAATGTTCGGACTGTGTGTGTTGGTTTTTTTTGGTTTGATTCTCTGTGTTCTCAGCAATACATGCTGTGTTTATCCAAAACTGTCAGCATTTTGCCTGAACACTTCGTTGATTGACCTGTTTCCCAGTTTATTTTTAATACATAATATGGATTTTCGTTGTAGTTGTTCGATTCAATTCAATTGAACAGCATTTTTTCAGCAGACTATCCATACAATTTATTTTGATTGCCCTCTTGCGGCGATTCGCATCTTGAGCGCGTCATATACTCAATTTTAGTATTTTGTATTTTTTTCCCTTCAACTTTTCTTCCACCTCGATTCGAATCCCATTGAGTGAGTGCACATAACTCAAAGCTGCAACCAGCTGAAGCATTAAAAAAATCATTCATTTCTCTCTCTCTCTCTCTCTCTCTCTCTCTCTTTTCAATCTCTTGCAAAAAAGGAGCTGACGATCAACATATCGTAGCTCATTTTCGATTTAATAAAAACATTTTCATTTATTGACACGGTTCGATTCGGGGCACAAACCATACCGTATCCATATAGATTGCATAAAATTACCGAGAAAAAAATGTGTATTGGCAACGTCCATCACGTCTTCGGTAAATCATTTATACAGTATGCACGTTGTCTTTCAGTCCAGTTATTTGATACAAATGAGAGCTTGTTTGGTAATTTTATTGACAGCCCGTCACGATTCTGCCGCTTTTCATCGTTGCGTTATCAATATGCTTGCGTTTTTTTTATCTTGAATTCTTGTTCGGCTCCATAAAAAACTTATTCACTGTGGGTATTTCACTGTTTTTAATAAATGTAAAAAAAATACGACAATTTTCCAATTTAATTTTCGTCTAGATAGTCAATAAAACCAAGAGTTGGTAAATGGCACCATTTGGCTTGCCTTCTGTAATTGGCTTTTTGAAACCCGCTCTCTATCTTTCTCATGACTCTCTCCGTTTGTGCGTGCATGTGTGTGTGTGTGCTGTCCATGCGCTGAGGTGTGTAATTAAATTAATGCGTATGTAATTGATATGCCGCTTGCTTCTGACCTGCCTAGAATTTAATTTCATTAAATTTGTTCATAATCTAGCCAATTTACATCGAATTGAAATGCATAAAAAGACACACACACCAACATACACACGTAGACAGTCAATTTGTACTGCACGTTGTATCATTATTACAATCGGAACAAACGGCACATTTGTAATGTCATATTCTAGAAATTAATTATGCAGCTAATGTACAAAACAAGTCATGATGAAAAGATGGCCATAAACGTATTGGCATAATTTAATTTCAGCAATTAGACGCTTTTTATTATCTTTTGACGCCAATTTTATTTATCACGAAGTCCAAAAATTGTCATTTCGAATTTAAATAAAACAACAAAACTGCACTTTTATTTCACTGTCTCTCTATCAGTTCTTCGAATCGATCGTAAAACAGTCGCCGAATAAAAAGTCGCCGCAGAATTCAACTGTCAACGTGCGCCCAAACGCATTTATAAGCAAATAGCAATTAGAATGCCAACAGTAAGCGCTTTTCATTTTGTCACGATCGTTTGTTTTAATAATCGGTTTATGATTGGCATTACTTTAGTGAGACACACGATGTTAATTAAAATACGATACGAAAAAAAATACTAAAGAAACCTTTTATCGACTAGTTTGTTTTGAAAAGTGTCGCTTTTAACAAATTTCGGAATGCATAACCAATAATCATTGATCATTATCAACACCAGATGCATGGTGAATTTATGTGTCTTTTTGTATCTCTACTCGCTTCGTTGTTAATGAGTCAAACCGTTTTTATGGTAAAATTGTTTGTTTTGAATAAAAAATGAGCCGTTTGAATGACGGCCAATTCTAATTGTGGTCATAAAAATGATTTCATTTATTATTCCATTGAATACAAATTACAGCCATCTATGCGATTTATGTAATTTCATTTCAAAGAAATAAGGTATGCCAAGAGATTTCTGAATACGAAAAAAAACAAAAATTTATCTATTGAATCTCTCCTCAAATGGCATTTTCTTCAAATTAATTTCCAAATGCATTTATCATAAAAATTAAATGATGGTATAATCTTTTTTATAGGAGTGTCGACTTTCCATTTGTCACCCCATGCATTTGTGCGACGTGTGTGTGTCTATGTGATTGGATAATTATTTTCATTTCGTTTATCGTTAATTGGGCGTCAACAGCAAATTATTAATCATTTGCATAAGAAAATCGATGCAAAATGCCGCCGTCTAATGCCTTCGATTTTAATAGATGACAGCGTTTTGATCGTTGTCGTCGTTGTCGTCATCGCTTGTCTCATAGGCATCGATGCGATAAATTAATCGCATGAATATTTAAATTCATAAAGACCAAATCATGCATGGCATAACAGGCGCATGTAGTGTGAGAATGAGTGTCGGTGAATTGCTATAAGTTTTTTTTTTTGGGTTAAACGCCATCCGAATAACAGCCGTCTCGTCCAGATTCACAAGCGATATTATAATAAATTATTGTTCGTCGGTACATTTCCTTGCTACAACTAGATGTAACCGGTGACATTATGTATTTTCTTTCACATTTTAGTTCTCGTATGAGTTGTTTTTTGTTTGCTTCAATAAATTATGATAATAAATTTATAGTTCCGGTTTCAGTATGGGGTAGACACACTTAACATTTTTTTTTCTCCAGAAAGCAACAGCTGAAAAAGGACAAACAAGAGACGAGAATTTATTTTAATGTCGACTGGAATGATTCTGCGAACAAAGATGAAGAGAGATGAGAAGAGAAAAAAAGACGTTGCCATTCGCAATGTGTTTGCCACAAATCAACAACAAATCATTGACAGCATTCAAAATCAATTTTGGTGCTGAATGAACCACTACGGCATAAGTGGTTTCTTCGAATGGCATTAGGACTGAAATAAAGACCGACAGAGGAGATATGGGAAAAAACGAAACTAGCAAACCATTGAAAATGTGACAAAAGGCGTCAATTTGCATCATATTACACAACGTTTACTAATCTCATCATCAGGCACCAACTGATTCCTTTTGATGAATATTTCTGTTTTCTGGCTCCTTTTCTACTGTCATTGAAATATGAACTAAGATCTTTTTTGGCAATCGTTTTTTTTTCTCTCAAAGATGATGCTAGACTTGAGATAGTCGGTTCTGATTTGTTGTCAGCTAAATCTTTTTTAAAGACGAAAAATCAATAACCAGTATTTTTAATATGAAATCCCGCCATTGCATTCAGCACTTAAAAAACTTAAGTTTTATGACTCAAAGTTTCAAATAAATCAGGATTTTCGGTTGAAAAAATATGTTTTCCGTTCTTCTGTTTTAGCAACAGCAAAAAATATGAAAAGTTCCCCGAAATTCATATGCCGGACCAATTCATTCACACATATCTCTTCATCGAGCAAACAAGAAAAACACAATTGTGAATTACCCCGAACATACCATTTTCGTGAAATTGTAGCTAATTTACGATTTTGGACAAGAAATTCAAAACCATAATTGAACTATTCACCCCGGCAATTCTCTCTTCTCTTTTCTCGTTTCTTCTATTTGTATGCAATTCATAAACATGACACGATTGTGTTTAGGAAGTTGTACATGATCGTAAAACTACTGCCTATAATAGCAGAACGCTTTCTAGTGGTAGAAAGAGACGAATTGTAAACGATTTAATTGCATGTTATTTAGTTTGACGAAAATAATAATAATCATAAAAAGGACTCTCATGTTTCCAACTGAACAAACCAGGCAAAAAAAACGGAATTTATTGCTATTTTTCAGTCTTCACCAGTGTTGTACAAACGCTATCACATTCAATGTCAGAGATCTCTCGGAGCTCTTGTTTCGTTTTTTTCGGGGACTTTTTTTCGGGCTGCATAAATGCCGAATATTATATGCACAAACAAAAAAGCGACAAGAAAAGCAGTAAATTGATGGAAAGAAGGTAAAGGTATGTTTTTCAGTTGTCACATGAAACAGCGAGATATAATGACAATAATAAAGCAGCACAGAAGCGATTTTGATGAAGGCTCACAAAGGTTTTGAGCAAAACAAAAGAAATGCGAGTGCCTTTTTCTTTCTTCAAAATGCAAGCCTTCAGACAATTTATGACCGCTTCTCGCAAATACATTCATTTCTCTCGTTCTCGAATTTCATAGGCATTATTTATGGGCAACGAATCTTTCACGCACTCAGCAGTTTGTGCAATGTGCGTATATTATACACACATGTGAAACAAGTCGACTGCTGTCTGTTTTCTTCATAATTTCATTGTGGTCAATTGTGTCTATTTTCTCAGTCAGTCGTTCATATTATTGTCAGCTCGTCCTTTTGTTGGACCATTGTATATAAATGCCAGGCCTAATTGTTAATTATATTCTTTCTTCGAATGCAATCTCTGCTGCTATCGCATACACACAAACACTGGAGAAAGGCAGAGAAAGAAACAAGACAACACACCGAACAACACCAGAAAAAAAACATCATTTGTTAAGAAATTCGGCCAAGATAAAGATCCAACATGCCAACACACAACAATGGAGACGTTTTATGTATGTGTATATATGTCGCAGTTGACAGTAGCTTTTAGAAATATATGCGTTTTAATGGTTGCTTCGTCCTTAACCATTTTTCTGGTTTATTTCACCCCATAAACGTGTTTACTCTCTCACTATCCATGACAAATGCTTTACATGGAAGTAATTTATGTGAAATATTGACCGTAACACAGCCATTCCGGGCTCTATCGGTTCTATACACTTCAGCTCTAATGGTCAAATGGTAGTGTTCTTCGACAACATGAAAATGAATGGTAAAATTACAGGAAATTTCTGCTATGCAGTAAATTTAATAATAAATGATAAACAAAATGCATGCAATTTCGTTTAAATGGAAAGAGACGCATATGACACCGGACCCTAAATCTAATCAAATCAATTTTCGACAGATTTATTTGTTGGCAATCAAAACCATTTCGAAAAGTGCTCATAAATTTGTTTCAAAAGAACGTAAAATTCCATTGAAAAAAAAAAACGACATTTTACACAAATGAAATGACACAAAGACAATCGATAAAAATCACAATAATGATCCTGTTCGATGAGTTATCTTTTCAGCATTTTGGCTTACTTGAATAGACAAACAATGACAACGATTTTCAAATGGGTCATCGAAATGTCGAGTGTTTTGATTTGATTAGTATGATTTTCAGGTACGAGAGCTCATGGCATCACGTTACCATTTAAAATTCAATATATGTGAGCATTTATTTCGTCTTATTTATTTATTTTTTTCGTTCATTCTCCTCGAACAATAAGACCATAATAATGGTAAAATGTTACCGGAACCAGGTAACCATCTGACTATAGGCAATAGCCACACATGTCACATAAAGAAGAGAGGCAAATAGCAAAAGCAGAGGGATAGAAAAGTGTTTTACATAAAATTATATCGCCAATTTTGACGACCACTTTTCATCCGCTCTAATCCAATACGGGAGATATGAAATAGACATATTAAGACGACCTTTTTTCCGTTCGCCTCATAAAATATAATATTAACTGACGGTTAATATGGCTTAAAATGATTCTTCTATAAAAAAAACTCTTTCTCTTCATTTGATTTTCTCATTGCGTGCACTTCAAAATGCCCAGATTGAAGTGCTGCGCACCAATCTCAATGGAGATGAAGGTATGAATTAGAGATAAAGAAGAAAAAAATAAACGTAAAGAGAAATTATATTCATGAAATTTGACGCGCCAATGCACGAACAAATGAAAAAGAATGTTGATAAGCCGACAGATTATGCCTATAAAATATCATTACTGAAATCTACTGTCAGACTGCATTGCATTTACATCGACATTTACGTTGGATTTACACTAGTTTTCTATCAACAATCAAAATGGATTTTATGCCAATCGCTTTTTGAAAATGGAAGTGAAAGATCGACACAAATGGAAACGATGACGACGAAGTGCGGTAGGTATTATAAAAAATAATGTTTAACTTACAGCTCGAGTGAGTGAGCGTGTGTGTGAGACAGATAGAGAAGTGAGAAAAAAAAATTGTAATTGCGATAGTTGACTAGATATTTCAACTCGTGTATATTTATGGAAACAACGATTAAAGATGAAGAAGCAACCATGATTTCCCCATTAAAAGCCACCTTTCAACAGGAAAGAAAAGAAAAACACCAAAAAACGCCACAACGAATCAACGAACGATAATTGGCGCAAATCTCAGCACATCGAAGCACATTTCAAAATGCTTATCGCCATAGTTGTAAATTGCGGTTGTCGTTGTTTTCACAAATAAACACACTCACATACAATCTCGAGACAAATCTAATGCGCAGAGTCTCACAGTTCAAGAAATAATTTAAATTATACATATAAACATGGTAATATACTGGTATATGAAGGTGTGGATGGAAAGAAATAGAAAAAGTAATATAGCCGCTGTGAAATATGGTTAAATGGATTTAAAGATATGGCTGGTGTGGTTGGCAGTTAAGACCGAATTAAGTAAAAACTTTACACACTCGAAACGATTATTATGTGCACTTGGAACATGTTCATCTGCTCTCTACCATCCCCATAGTCATTTCATTTCGTTTGGCTCGCGAACAAATATTTCTGCTGTCGACATTGATGCCACATCACATTCCCACTATGCCATCTCGTTCTTTCGCTGTTCTGCCACCTAATTCTATCGCTCGACAGCCACATCTTTTACTTCATGCGTATCTATATAATCATATTAACAATGGAGAAAACTCATACGCAACTGCTGACACTTGCACGGCCAAACTGTTAATAAATATCGCAATAAAAAGTCATTTCAACACAGACGATGCGTATCTAAAAGTCTAATAAACGAATAAACCATCGTGATAATGCGTTTATGACAACGCGTGTGCGAGGCCTGTCCGCGTTCATTCACTCGCTTTGGGCAAATGCGATTATTTTATTAGATTGTATTTTGCTATTAGAATGTTTTTCCGCCATACATCCAACCGATTCACAATGTATAATTAAAAGTCATAAAAGTCATTGAGAGCCGACAAAAGATTAATGATGAAAAACAATTATAAACACACAAACCATTTCGACAATGTAAATTAGACAAGGGTTTAATAACCAAACAAGATAGTACTATCAAATGTATTTTATTACTCTGAAATGTTGTTTTTGTTACACACAATGCCAGTCAAGTGCGCATTACCCGAATTATATTGACAAAAACAGCGCACCATTGTCTTGAATAATTGGCAAAATGGTTTTATTGATAGAGAGATAGTGAATGAATCTTTATTAGCATCGTTTATTGTATGTCATAATCAAATGATGTAAAGCTTCTTGAATCATCTTCAATCGGTAGCTAAAATCCAAACTTGTGACATGATTTGAAACACAGTATTTTGTCGACTTTGTTTCATCATACATTCAATTGTTATCTTTAGTATAGAACCTTCGTCAAAAAACTGTGCGCACAGAATCTTTATGAACAATAAAAGTTTATTCGGCGCAAACAAATTCAAGCATCGGAACAATTGGACAGAATGTGATTATAGTAAGTGGAATGAAATGTTTCAATTATGTTCCATGTAAAAATGACATAATATTGGCCGGTACTTTTTCATGTCTTGTTTCTTTGGGGTATTTTTTATTCTGCAAAACTACATAACAATAAATGGTTGTGCTTTCTTTGCAATTGGCCGTGTATTCGGTTTCTACAAGCTCATAAAATATAAATATCTTGACAAAATTATTGACAATTTGATCGGTGTGTTCATTTTTTGTTTCTCCTCCTTGCCACATGCACACCAGCCTTTTTGTTCCATATTACTTTTTTGTCCGCAATCCATTTAGTTTTCGCTCGTTTCTTCTTCTTTCTCCGCAGCAACAAAAAAAAAAAACATAACATATTATTCCTTTCGGCCGTTTTAACATGTCATGCCATACAATAACCACATTGTAAATGTACCAAACACTCAATTTTCTTAGATTCTGCATCGACGACCAACAACAGTGCGCCCTGTCACACTGTGAAATAGAAAGAGCAAACTCTCTTTTGCTAAACGGACTGAAATAACGAGAAATGTGCAAACAAAAGGAGAATTATAACAAATGAGAAATTATACACAATTTTACGACGACGTGCAATGTCTGCATAAAATGGTCAAAAGATAAATGAGCATGAGCGTGTGTGTGCTGAGCTGTACTGTGTTGCGCTTTGTTGCAGTTTGCACATTGTTTCGTTATATTTAGAGAGAGAATTATGACAAATGCCCAGTGTGTTCAAGCAATGGTGATTTTTGCTGCTGGTCGCACTCCATCGTTAAAAAAAACCGAAAGATGAATGCAATCGCATATATTTTCCGCAAATAGCTAAGTCATTTGCTGTGTGTTTCGCCAATGCATTTTCGTGTGCAATTTATCATTCGCTTTTGGAAAAAGAACGTTTGTTCGTTTGCAGTTTTTTTTTCTCTCTTTCTCTCTTTTCTTCTATACATTTGCTCTTTCTCCATTTGTCACTCATAAATTTCAGTTTACGACAAGGTTTCACCGGAAAATTTTTCGTTTTCGGCACAATGAACAACAACAAAAATTAACCTTTTTTAATTGAATCGCAGCTAGGGGCTTTCATCATTCGTTCATACAAATTTATACACAATATTCACGTCCTATTCATCATATATACGATTAAAATTTCTCGCCTATACCAGTGAATAAGATGTATTTCAAACTTCAGTGTACATACACACACAGTATTGCTACACAGAATCGAAGAAGATCCGCACAAAAGAGAACAAAAAAACATGCCATAGACGAAATATATACGAAATATACACCAAATATATGCAGTTATGCACATTTATTTGCGCGTATTACAGATGATTTTGCAATATAGTTCACTATTTAGAGTTTAAATCGTATACATTTGAAGATAAAAGCCCCTAGAATCGCAGTGAGTGTGATGACAAGACAAAATTCTTGACGGATCTTTAAATTGTGAAGTATCGAAAAGTATATATGTTTAAAGTCGTATTGAAAAGTGTCTGACAATTGACAACCATCGAAAATTTCAACCAGAGCAAAATGTCTGTATGTTGTTTGTGTGTGTGGATGTCAAAAGATTATTTATTTCGTCTATGGCATTTCCATGACATTGGATTTATGGCCAAACAATAGAACCTCCAGGCAATTCATTTCCTTCATTGTGCACAAACAATTGCAATGAAATACAGCACACCAACTGTCGCTTGCCAGCTCTTTCGCTCATACTCTGTTTGCCATATTGAATACAAATACTCGATCTCTTTTCCGTCCAACTCCATTGGTTTCGATGAATGGCGATCCATGGCAATGACAATCGACACGGTAAAATAATACTAATAATCCATTTATCAATTGTCGGCATTGTGTGTTATGATGATGAACACACAACAACACATTAATTTTCTATTTTGTTAAAGAAAAATTTAATGATCAAAGAATGGTATTGTTTGCAATTTTTATGTCTATGCCATCGGTTTTTCGCTTCACAGTTCACGGGGTGAATGGAGCGATTGTGATTTTAGATTTGCACACACTGTATATAGTCGCATAAAAAGGTAATTAACTTTTTTTTTAAACTTTCTTTGACAGATTCAAACTAACAAACGTGACGCGTCTGGATCATGTAAATAAAGAGTATTTATCGTCTCCATTTATCACTGTCTATTTGCACATCTATTCAAGAGAGCGTTTCATGTTGGTTGTTGATGTTTTTTATTATTTGCCATCTTTTTCTTCATTTGAAATGGTTTTCCTCTTATTTGTTCAGGCAATATATATCCATTCTTCTCTCGAATAGTTTTCATTATTCCCTCGTTCACCGTCTTATGAAGAGTGTGCAAAACTAAAAATGAAGCAGCACATATTTCATGTGCAATAAAAACCGGATAATAAATGTTTAGCGAATGAAAAGTTCGATGAATGGTTGCCAAAGCAAATGGTTCAAATGATTTTGGTGAATTATGACTTTTCAGGTCTTTTGAGCTGTTCATTGTGTACACCTTTTCATTTACTCTTACTCTTATTCTCTCTCTATCACTCACTCTCCCTTTCTCCGTCTTACTTTCATGTGGAAATAAATGGTTTGCCCGAGCACGATGAGGAAAAATGTCAATTTTCAATTTCTGTTTGCCCTTTTGAACAAGCGAAAAAATAAAACGAAGAAATAATATAAATGACAGCTCTTCGTAACTTAATATCACCTGTCATTATTCGCATCTAAATGTGAAATAGTTGCTTGATTTGCTGGTCACGTTTATGTGATTTTTCTGCAGCATTCATAAACACAACAATCAATCTTGCAACTCAATTTTTCATTATAATTGCCAAGTACGTTTTTTGCCATCTCCCGTCTCCGTCTTCATCATCGTCATCGTTCTTCTACTTCTTTTTATTTCCTTCCATTTCAATGCCATTGACTGTGACATGGCATAAGAAATGTTACGTTGAAAATGTTCAACGATTAAACACCGAACTGATTAACTTTTCGGTTGAAATGTAGAGCAATGGGATTCATTTTTCTGACAGAATTTGCCGAAAAATTGCTGTATCTGGGTGAAATGCTTGAAATTACATCATTCAAACTGGAAAATTGGTGGAAAATATTGCATTGCTTGCAACTATGTGCAATGCCAACAAATAATTCTGTTGAAATACGTTGTTGAAAAAAGAAACAACAAACAAATGAAAATTGTTGCCACAAAACAAACTGGAAGTAATTCGATGGTGCAGTGCGCGACAGGGCGAATAAAAAAAACGTCGCAGTGACGACGTTGAACAGCAGTAAACAGATGACGACAGCGTCAACAAAAGCGAATGTCTACTTGTTTATGACAGTTGTCAGACGAAATATTAAACTCATTCCAATGCAATCTTCACTTGATTCTTGTGCATTATTGTGTGCATCGAAACAAGGCAACTGTCATTTGAACGAATGAACGAACGAAAAAAAAAACTTATTGTATTCCGCCACCGACGCAGCACCAGCATCAACTACCACAATATCCGACAACAACGACGATTATCATGAAATGACGAGCACGCTCTTGGTGCTAACAGTGCATAAATATATTTTTCAGTCTTATCTGCACCGAATTGAACTTTATTCTGGAAAACCTCGAGAAAGATTAGACATTTTCAATTCAACTGCGAACAACACCAATTTCTGCACGCTTTATGGTAAAACCTTGAGCTAGAATTATGTGCATGGGTTCTTGTTGTGTTTGAAATGAGCGCGCGGCAGGATGTGTGTTTTTGTTTGTTTTCAGCCATTTTTTTTCCTAGTTAAAGTCATTTTCTGTTGTGTCTTTGTCAACGGTAATTTTTTTTTTCTGCGCTCATTTTATCGTATACACATTTCAGTGTGGCTCTGTTGTAAACTTTTAATTTTAAATGCCATTGTTCTGCAGCTCAGAAAAATGAAGTGTCACACAGTTCGGTGCAAATACACATACACATTTAGCAATAGAATGAAAAAACTTGCTTCGCTCCACCACAGTTGATATGTCATAAAAGTAAAAATGCCGCAATGAAAAGCACACATTGAGTTTTTGACATTTTATGTACGGTACGTATTCAACTTGTTTACTCCTTTTCCAAAACAGTTTTCTCGGTGTGCTGTCCATTTTGGGTGTATGCTTATTGTTCCTGTTTACAACAAGAAAAACTGGCACTTTTCGTAATGGACGTTAGAGAAAACCGAGAGAAGGAGATCGAAATTTGAAGAGAGAGAAAAAATGCCGAATTCTGCATTTTATGAGAACTGATAAGCAATTTAAAACTTTTCCACGACGTGTTTATGAAAATATCCATTTGCTTCTGATGTATGGCAAATACATACTACAATCTTTTACTTCCTCTGGCATTACTGTTCCACCTCTCTCTCTCTCTTCGATGGCAACAGCACAGAAAAATGAATAGCTACTGGCTGTCAAGTAGAATGAGAATATTTCGCGTGCAAGAGACACATTCCTGTCGTACACCAAGAGTTGTAAATTTATTGTCATATGAAAATGTTTGATAAGTTCATATTTTGTCTGGGAGTTTTGGCAAAGTGGTGCTTTTCTACATTTTGCACAGACATTCTCATTATTTCATTGTTAAAAACTTTGACTTTTCCAGATCGAATTTTTTTGTTGTTGTTTTGTACAATTTCTGAATTCAGGAGTGTGACATTTTTGCATACGATGTTTTTCTCCGTCATCACACTGGCATTTTTGATTCATGAAGTAAGCATTCAGATGACACAATGACACAAGAACTGATGTGTTGACTATGGGTATGTGTGCTGCTTCCGAAAAAAAAAAATGTACATATATTTACAGTACAAGCGAGAAAGAAAATCTTTCGCTACTGTCGACGAGACAATTTTTGTGATTGTGATGGAATTCTATTTACACTTTAAACTTCACATCCATAAAAAGACACATGAAAATAGCGATGCATGGGCAGAAAGAAAAAAAAACGAAAAACAGGTTAATCAGAATGTTATTATGCATTTTATTTCAAATTTCATCGTGTTCGGTTTTTTTTCGCTTGTCAAGTTATCACTTGTTCCCCATGTCACATAAATTTAATGTTTGCAATCAGTGGAAAAAAAAATTGAAATTAAAAAACTTTTTTGGCGCTCAAAATACTGTGTACTGTATCTGCAGGCGTGGAAGTTGCAAAAGTCATA
Source organism: Contarinia nasturtii (assembly GCF_009176525.2). Taxonomy (NCBI): domain Eukaryota; kingdom Metazoa; phylum Arthropoda; class Insecta; order Diptera; family Cecidomyiidae; genus Contarinia; species Contarinia nasturtii. Next base: position 2,483,506 of record NW_022198046.1, on the reverse strand, counting down.
AAGTGCACATACAAAACTCGACGATGTCGGAATACATAAAAATCTGAATGGCATTATTTAATTGTACTTAATGTCATCTGCATGATAAATCGTAATGGAAATGGCGCGGCGCGATAGAGCAAGTGTTCGAGTTTTTTTTATGGCTGTGTGTGTTTGTACTGTGATGTGATCTACTTCGTGCGCGCTATGCGCGATGACATTTAATTATATTGTGTTGAAATCACATTACCAAGTGAATGGGAAATTTGATGAAAATATGATTAAACTACAATCGGGTGCCATCGTTAGCGCGAGAACGCAAAGTGTGCTTCTGGTGACAAGCGAATAATGGAAATGCAATCACTGTAATTTACATATTTATATACAGACATAGAGAATCTTGAGTGAGTTTCGTTATGCGTAATTCCATTGCACGCACACACATTAATGGCTTGGTTTTATACTCATCAGAATTTAATTCGATTTTCTGCGGTATTCATATTACAAAAGCCTGATAAACCATCTTTTTTTCTCTGGGCAAAATGATATCAAGAAGACAATTAAGGAGAGATTTTAACTATAGTTGACGGCTAAATAAATATCTGAAAGTAAAAATGTTGGAACAATAGTGGTGGCAATTGCTGGACATGAGAATGAATGTAAATGATCTGCGATGACACCGCCGTTCAAATGCAATCTAAAAAAATGCAATTGTTCTCTTTGGTACCGAAGCAAAATACACATGCTTTGTACATATCACTTAGGTGAATAATGACCTGTGAAATAGCTTCACGAATGGCATCGATTTGTGTGTTATTGTGCCAGTGTCATATATGTGTCAACCGATTGTTTACTTTTCACATAATAAATATTCGCCGCGATCCAATCATCATTTATCCAATCTCTGGCATTTTTCGATGTAATCAGTTGACGTTTAATTCACATTTATTACATTCGCACGGGCCGAGAAAAAACAAACGTTGCAAATAAAACATAAATTAATCTTTCGACTTTGTTTTCGTGTGTATTTTTTTTGCTGATGATTGTGTTCGTGTGTTGCCACTTGAATTCATCGTTGCAATGAGATACATTTTGGTGGCTTTTTCATGTCTTTCGTCTTCATTGTGCTCGACACCCGCGTGCCTCTATCGCACGGCTATTTTATAATTACACTTGACTCGATGGATGATGGTATGGTCGTGTGTGCACTCGTTTATTCCCAATCGTCATGAATGTGTGTCCGATAGTTGCAAACTTGCGATGCACATGCACTTTTTTGATTTTCATTACGTCCGTTATCTTGCTTGGTTGTGTTGGACCCAATTTGGTCGTGAGGCGCACTTCCTGTGCCCAAGTCATTATAGTATGCAATGGCTAGATCGCTGAAATTGTAATGTTTTGTATGTGATTTATTGTGTACAATCAAACTGACAGTTTGTTGTTTTATGTTTTTAAAGTGTTTCCATTCAACGATAAAATTTATTGCCGCATGATGAATGGCAATTTATAGTGCTACGAACCGATTATAAAGCGAAACGGAAAAAAATTGGACACGTATGGTGATTGAGGGAAAAAATATGCGAACGCAAACTTGGACGCGCGAAAAAAATACACAACATATACAACATTTTTTTTTCTCAGTCGTTTGTTTGTTTGTTTCGAAAAGGGCTATAGTCAGTTGAATGCTGCGTGTATGTATGTGTGATAGAGAAGAACACTACATTGAGAATAGAGTGCACTAGAATGAAACGAACTGAAAAAAAAACACAACTGAATGTGAACAGAAATAAAATTGTTTTATTAGTTGCGCATTTGGAATGAACGTGCATAGGAGCGAGTCCATCGAAGAGATGATGGTCTCTTCGACCATGTCCAAAGTCGTTTCTAGCTCTCTAATAGCTACAATTGTACACCTATCGTAACCGCTCTCGTTTTTTTTCCGCTGACTGTTTTCGGTGGAGCTTTTTCATTTGCTGCACACGTAACTTTTTTTTTGTTCTGTTCGTTCGTTGAATTTGGTCGACCGAATGGCAATATTAGGCAGCAATATACGCGAATGCTCGAGTGTTAGATGTAATAATTGCAATAATAATAAATTTTCGAGATTTATGCGTTTTATTCAAGGCTTTTTTATCCGATTTCCCCCCGATTACCATGCCCGAACAATATACGTTATATATAGCATGGGCCCGAGCAGGTCGTTTTTTTCTCTTTCTCTCTCTCTCTCTTCCATTCAATGCATTTAATTTCAATGAAATATTTTCTAAACTTATGTTTGAATTCCGTTGGTTTTTTTGTTGCGTTGCTTCGTTCTCCCTCTATCTCTGTCTTGTCGAATCGCCTGGTGTTGTCAACAGACCAAGTGTACAATATAGTTGTGTATTTTCATGCAAAACGATGTGTTTCAGCAAATTTTTTCACCCCGCACCATTGGTTCGCTTGCTCGTTCACTTGTGCGGCAGCTTTCAAACGATACAAATTGATTAATTGCAATAATGCAAGTGATTTATTTACTCGTTTTTATTTCTCTTTTTATCATCGTGTTATTTTTCTATTATTTTTTCCCTCTGTGATTCGCTGGTTTCTGGTGTTGGTTTTTTTTGTTATTTCTTGTTTCGACACTGGAATCTAAACCGTAATTTCGAAATGGGTATTCCAGTTGAGCTTGAAATGTATGGTTTTCGGTGTGCAATGTTATATACTCGACACGCGATATGCAATGCATTTATAGTCGCATATGTTGCACATTTTCACGATCGAACCAACCAAACGACCTAGAAGGAAACCGCTACTTGACCGACCAAATGCATATATACCATTCTCATGTTTATATTTCAAATCCGATCGTAATATTTTCGCGTTAAATTACTCTTGATAATTTATGCTCTTGTTTCTATCGTTTTCTTGGTGCACTATTGTGCAATTGGAAATTGAGCCAGCATAAAAAAGAGGAAACCCCGCACTCTAAAAATTTATTACTTTTGACCGAATTCATGCTAACTAATTGTCATATTTTAAGTGATATTTTCTTTTTAGGTACGCATGAATAAAAAAAAAGTGGAAAAAATTGCTGCGAGAATGCGAGGGTCGTGTCATATTTTTTTGACTCTATCAACAAATTAACTGAAAACGATCATCTTTCGTTTGCATATAAATTATGTGATTTCCTGTGTGCATGCCACTACCACGAACGCATCGGCTGCTTTTGATGTTTCCAGGCACCGTTCCCCATTACAACAACACGAACTCAAAAAAGATAACTTAAAAATGCCGCGCTGCTGATAAAGAATCTGAACTAAATGAACCGGCATGTCATTAAATCAACCGTAGTCAGTATTATCTATGTATAATTGCCAGCTTTATAGTTTGATTAAATTTTTTTCAATAAAATACGTTACAACAACCGAGACACAGAAATAAGACATCTAAATTCAGACATCGGCATTTATTCTGGTTCTTTATTCGATTTGAAAAATGTTCTTAAACTGTTTTTAATTATTTCGATAATTGTATGGTTCAAAATTGAATGGAATTTACAGGATCTGGGAAATACTATGTTTTGTTAGATGAAAACGAAAACTAGTTCGTTTTTCATTTTGTGGTTTCAATTTCGAAATATATGTGTGCCATAAATCTTAGCATCCTAATTGGTGCATCGAAAGCATCCTATGCACACACACACATCCATTCTTTACGTCTACAAAGAGAGCGATGAATGAAATGACGCATGATTTCAAAGGAACGATCAACCACATTCGGTGCGATCACATCACACAAACGATACGATGATGGAAAAGAGAAAGCAAAAGAGGCGAAAAGGAAAAGATGCTTGAATAAATAACAAATTAACCCTCATTTCACTCAGCAAACACACAAACAATAATAGACTGAACATGCATTGGAAAATGAATTCGCTGAATGAAATGAGAGAAAATGTAAATAAACACACGTTATATTTTTGTGTCTCGTGATTTGTGTTTTCATGCAATGCAATGTGCCAAACAGATTGTTTCATTTCATAGTTTCTTTTTTGTTGTCTCCATTGTGAATTTAATGAGCGTTGAAATGAGTTCGACTTCTTTTATCTGTTGTTCCGACATTTTGCTTGTCAAACAAAATGCCTTTTTTTATTGAGTGTGCCTAGCGATACAAAACAGATCACCGATCAGCCAATGAATTTTCTTTGAATTCTCCGTCGTTAAGAGTGAATCATTCGCCAGTGTGATAAGAAAAGAACCCGATTGAATGAATGAATTAATAAGTTGAGAAGTGACGAATTCACTGTCTTTACGACGATGGTAATAAAAAAGCTATTTACACATTGTGTATATGTCGAAATTAATGTGGAAATAACGAGAATAAAACTGACAAGATATTCTCAGAGGCACGCACATACTGACTCATTCAGGTCCGATAAGAAAAAGTTTAAGCATGGCGGCCAAAAGTAACGTAAGACGAACGGCAAAGATAAACACCGAAAAGCAGATAAATTAGGTAATTGTAAAAGAAGAAGACAAAAAAAAATAGGAAACCCCATGCAGTTATACGGCGTTATTATGATCCTTAACAGTTCAAATAGAATTTATAGCACGACACGCCGAGCGAGCGAGCGAAAGAGAGATATAGTGAGCACTAAACGACGTGAGCACTTTTTTCATGTCTGTTAATGTGCACAAAACAGAGCAAGTACAAACAGTCACACCAAGCAATTCCAGTTTTCAAATGGATCCATTTGTACCCGGTCACACATACCACTGTGTCTGTATGCCTCGGCATTTGGCTTGGAACATGATCGTTTTCTGTAATTTATGACTTGTTTTATTATTTCTCGTGCACATTTAATTTTTGTTCTGTCTTTTGTTTTTTTCTCTCGTCGGTTTTGTTGCTACAGGAATTTTTCGGTACTTCTAGGCGATGCCAAAAAAACGCATTGAATTGTAATGAACAAACAAAGAGATCAAAATAATCTTTTCGTAAATACCGAGACTTAGATGCATGAACTGTTAACGAAAGACATTCTCTGTCAAAGAACACACACATACGAGTTCACATTTTTCACGGCCTGACAAAATCGAACACACAGTTTTTTTTTTTTTGTGAAAGAAACACACACAATGAAAATAATGCCTACGAAGAATTTAACAAAATTCGATAAGAACGACTTGATTCAAAAGCATAACAGATTTCTCTTTTGTTTCATCTATTTCGCATTTTAATGGAATTTTCTCTATGTATAGTTTTGCAGCAACATTGGAATTAGGTCTGTCAAATACGATTATAGTATATAGAAATAAACATGCAGCCAAAAAGAGCAAAATCGAAAAGATAAGAACTAAGCAACTGGCTTTTCATTATACGACACACATACATATGCACACAACTAAAGATCAAATAAACCATAAACCAAAAGTGATAAAAATCAAACAGACACAAAAGTAGAATTTTTCGAGTACAACAATACGGAATTGAGAAATGTTACCATTTACACTCGAAGTTTCCTGAAATGTGACACGGTTTTGCAACAATGCAAAGCGAACGAGAGGAGGAACAAAAATCGAAATGCTTATTATTTTGTACAATAAAAACGAATAACATCAAATGAAATAGAGATTGAAATCTTGATTGCTATTTGACATCGCCAGAGCACTTTTAATCCAAACGACAAGCTTTTGCCAAAAAACCAATAGCTAGAAAGAGATTACACGACGAATTTGTCAGCAACCAGAATGAGAGAACGAAAAGCAATCGGAAAATAGATGCAAGAATAGAAAAATGGAATATTTTACGAATATTAAGTGCCATTGAATTGAACATAAAACTGGTAAAACGGATTTTCAAGTTTTTTTTTTAATTTTGACAAGTTCCTCTCTTTTATATTCGACTCAATTTTTTAACATTATTTATGCTCCGCAGCATGGGCATGTAACAGCATTCTTTTGGCCATGGTAATCATCTTATTCGGGTTTTTGCCTTTTCTGAATGGAATTTTTGTTCCTTCTCTCTCTCTCTCTCTCTCTCTCTCTCTCTCTCTATCTCGTTCATATTGTCGATTTCATTTCATTGAAGTTGTTTTTCCTGTACACACCATGGAGGTTTCTCATATTTCATCTTTCTTCCCAATTACTATGTTATTCGATGAGATGATCGAAGGTATTTGAAATGCGATTTGACACGTTGGCGAAATGAAAATGTATGCATTTCATACAATGGGGAGTAGATTTTGTTTTGTTATTGGGTAGGTGCGCCGGGCCAGCAGATTGTATGACACATTCAGTTCACTTCTTTAAAAGCAGCTTAACGTCCAATGTAGCTCATTGTAAAATCAATACCCAAACACATAACTTGTTATTAATTCCTTCTGAATTGATTCTTTTCTCTTTCATTTTTTCCTGGTCGTCGTTTTCTTTTCACTAACTTTTCAAAGTTTTTGTTTTGTTCCCGTTTGACATGCTTTGTGTGCATGTATATCTCGGTGTTTATCTCTTGCTCGCATTTTCATTCCAATTTACTTTCATGATCCTCTTTCTCTCTCTCTCAATGTGTTTTGATAATCTGGAAATTTATATTTACACATACAAACATACGCACATAATTTACGGGAGGAAAAAAAACGGAATGAAAAAATAATAACAACAAAGTGTATTGACAATAGCACATGGATTATCAACGAGAATTGGCTGGTGCCTTAACATGTTTACAAAATTCGTGCGTAATTCATTTATACAATACAAGCACAATTCGGATTACTTCACGTCAAATATCCATGATTCACAGCAAAATAATAATACACCGAACCAAAGTCATCACACATAAAAACGGATATAAATATTATTTATCGCAATGGGAATGGATGAAAATTCAGCACAAAACTCACACTTCTCACAGTGCGTTCTCTCTTCCTTTTTTCTTCGTTAAATGAGCAATTCTTTTTATTCGTTTGAAGAATGCGTGCGCGCAAGAAGGAGCGTGTGTGAGCGATCAACGGATGGCGGTATCTTTGATGCGTCTTAAATTCGAGCAATAAAAGAGAAATGCGTTCAAAATGGTTGTTTATGTGTGTTCGATGTCATAAACAATTTTGTTAGCTTCATTTTGATGTTAATGCAAATCGTAAATTTAAAAAAAAAATCGTTTTTTCAAGGCTCAAAGAGAGGGATAGCAAGAATAATGCATCAACGAACTTAACGTGCACGATTTGCTCATGAACAACAAATGAATTTCCAGAAATATGACGTTCGATCGAACAAACTTCGAAAGAAGAAAGAAAAAAACATAAAAATTACAACTTAAAAAGAAAGAATGAACCAACAGAATCTTCAATGTGCTTGGCAATTCGGTTTTTTTCGTGTATATTGAAAACGTGTAAATAACGATTTTTCTCGGTTTTACTCCGATTTGTGTTTGTGCACTTTAAATGGCCTGAAATGATTATTTCGCTTCTTTGATTTATTGACACTGATTGGGCTTGAATGTGCTTTGTTCCATCTTGTTTATTCATATAAATTTGAGAAATTTATTGACCGCATCCACAGGATTTTTGCTCATTTTCATTTATATTTATGAGATTTTTATTGGTTGCACTGGGTTTCTTTTACTTGTTCTGTCTCTTTCCTCTGTTTCAATCGATTCAAAAAGATATGCGCTGATAAAGCGGGCGGGTTTTGCTCGTGGTTCAATAATTCATTCGTTGGATTTTCAATTAAGCGCGCGTCCATTTTCCTGACAGCTTCTAATTTATTTCAATTAGTTTATTGAACAGTTCGATTCTCAAAAAGATCGATTTGTCAAAAATATGATATTTTTTATCTCCTCACACTAACTCGCACTCTCTTTCCATCTTTCTAATGTTTTTTTTTTCCTTCTTCGTCAAATGAATTACTTTCCTTAACGAACACACCCCATATCGTCAAAAAACAATTTCACTCTCTATTTAAATTTATTGTTTATGGCAATATTTTTTTGAGCACAAAAAATGATTGAATAATCTTTACGTTTGTGTTGTATATCGCTTATCTACATATGTATATGTTATTATATTCAGCTGCTTCGTACTAAAAACAAAGTGCATATTATCATAAATCACCAAACAAATTAACAAAATCGTTTGTGCTTAGCCGAAACGAAGTGAAATGGATGAAAATGAAAAGAGCAGAACAAGAATATTGAAAAAAAACGACTTGTGTAATGTGGGAAAATGTGGACGATGAGATCAAAAGCAACGCTTCATTTCCATAGAGTTCAAGTGGCCTTTACTATCGCAATGAAGTGAAATTGAATTGGTTTTGACTATATGCAAGTTGTTCGAAATTGCTTCATTGGTATTCATAACAATTCGGCTAAAATCACATTCGAATGGTAATAAAAAAATAATTTATTGAATGAACATTAAGTGTCAACGCTTGACGTCAAGACGACGACCATGACGCCGCTGTTGACGCTGTCGCCGCCGCCATCGACGACGATAACTTAATCACATTTGGTTGCGTGCGATCAAAAATTCACATCGTGTTTTGATCGTGAAACATATACATATGGCTACATTTTGAATGATATTTTCTATATCAAAACGCCGGTCATTGTTTATGCATTTTTCTCATGACTTTCAAACAACACAATTGATTCAATACGTTCAAGAGTTTTAATGGAATGCCTATTCAAATTTGATAGAATCATCAAAATGCCCGGTCAAATTGAAAACAAAAAAAAAACACATTCCAGAACCATCAAAGAAGTGTAATCGTTTCATTTCTTCAGTGATTTCCATTTTCATCACTCAAGTGTGTGCATTTTGCGGTGCATGAAGAGGAACAAAAATAAAGAAAAAATTATCAAAATGAGTTTGTCGTTATACGTGATGGTTGGCCAAATTAATGACTTTATTATTAGGTAGTTAATATGCATAAGCGCGCCGCGGCTACATCATTGCCATCATCATCGTCGTCTTTTTCGTCGTGCGTTTGCATCGCGACCGAGAAATTGAATGGAGCAAAAGTTTCTCACAGTATTTGTAGTCGCTGTGTCTTAAAGTGCTTAAAGTGGTTGTGAAAATTGAAATAATTTTCAATATTTTTTCTCTCTCTGTTCGGCAGCTCCGTCGTTTTATGTGATTATATTTAAAATGGTCCACGGGTTCTTCTTTTCAATTCAGGTTAATCAACTGCATTGAAAAAATCTCATCACCGAGTAAAATGAAACCGTCAATAGTGTATGCAACGACGACCACCACACACTGTTCTCTGTTAAATTTTTCATCGTCAATCGTCGCACACGGCTTTAATATGATCGGGATCACTTAACACTTCGTTTGAAGTTAACCATTCAATTTTCGAGTGGTTGTCGCTGTTGCTAGTTCTAGTTTGTGCAATCGCATGCACACAAAACAATTAAATCGTTATTTCTGCTACTGCTGCCGTTGCCGCTTCTACTGTATTGTTGTTACCTGATTGCGCAGTTGTTAACAAGATGAAATTTAAATAATAAGAAAAAAAACGCAACATCAATTAAGCCATACATATTTCATTGAGAAAAAGGTTTCGAGGAAAAGAAAGAAGAGAAACGGATTTTTCTTTCGTTTTTTTTTTTAAATGTTCTTTTGATATCTTTCGGATGTGGCATGCAAAAACACTCACACTTCAATGACTTTAACTGATTCAATGGATGGTATTAAGTGAAGGGAACGGAATGGAAATATGATTACATTGATTATTATTATTTAGATTACTTTGTATGTGTGCACATTCTCGAAGTGAGAACCCTTTTCTTACGGCAGTTTTTTTTAGCAAAAAGGTATAAAAGAAAGAGAGATAAATAAAAAATACAGAAATGAAGTGACAGATTAGACAAAGGGTTAAATATGCGCGAAAGATAACGCAACCGACTTGAAAATATGTACCAGTTGTTGTTGTGTTTTTTTTAGAACTTATTTCTTTAGCGTCATCCTTTTCATCTCAAAACATTGGAATTAATGGAGAAGAATTGGTATTTTAACGATACAAATATAACCCGTTCATGGTTATTAAATACAATAAACAACAATAGACGGCTCGAGTGAAAAAAAAAAACGTAGGAAAATAAGACCAACCGAGAGGTGACATGCTTCCTTGCCATTCCACCATTCTTTACTCCTTGTCGCTGTCGCTTTTGAAGTGAGAGAGAAAGAAATTGCTGGGATGGGGTTCAAATGACGTCGAATTCGTACAATGAGCAAGATTTACTTTTTTAAATGACAATATCAAACCGAATCAAAAAGGGTTATTTGATTTGTCGTTTTTTTCTGTCAAAAGTGCTTGGTTCTTTTCTTCCCGTTCTGTTGTTTATATTTATTTCATAAAATCACTAAGAGATGAGATTGAAGTGAAAAAAAATATATATAATTTTTTTATGTGTATCGTCCATTTGCCGACTTGCTTTTTGATTCATTGTCGCTGAATGGGATGTGCGCTGTCCGTATCTTTCAACAAACACAGATCTCTTTCTCTTTATCTCTTTTCGTGTTTTCAAGTGATTTGTTGATGTTGATATTGATGTAACGTTGAGCTGTTGTTATTCAGCTGCTTTGACCCGTTCTCTTCCATCCTCATTCAACACACAAATACATAATTTTTTTCTTCTTTTTTCACTCTAAATGACAGCAGACGTTTATTCATCGCTGTACGACAGACAGTAGCTTAATCGGACGATGCGTAAATTTTTAACGACTTTAAAATCAAATAAATACAACGTAAAAACGAAGAAAATGTAAAAGAAGAAGAAGAAGAAGAGCAAGAGTCAGAAGCAATCAGTAAATGAAAGAGGATGGAGAGTTGAATCGATGAAAGACCAAAATGATTTTGTTTACTCGATTTCCACTTAAGGGATCCGGAGACAACAAACAGCAAACGATATATTTACACGCTTTCAGCGATTTGTATTCGTTCATGACGCGCTCAAGTACTATGCCGAAAGTGTGTGTGAGAGAGAGAGTAGAAAAAGAGGACGATTAAACCATCGAATCGATGAGTGACAAGAGGCTGAAAAAGGTTTGATTTATTCGTGAGTGGATGTGTATGTGAACAGTCGTTTGACGAGTGCATGCACTATGGAACAAGCATACATCATTTTGCGCCACAGCATACAATTATCGAAACCATTAGCTGTAGGTAATATTAGTTGTTCTCATCTCGTTTGAGGACATTTTATTAATATATTTAAGTGGCTGCCGCGTGAGAGCGATTGTTTCCCGATCGTTTTTTTTCACTTACTCTCTTCAGCGCTCTCTCTTTTGTCGGCGAGGCTCTCACTATTTGATATGTATGTCTCTATTGTTTGCTCAGTACTCTTGTTGCAATACTCATTCGGCTTGAATCTGTCGCATTGTTATTTTATTTATTTATGTTTTTTTTTCTTTACTCATAATTTGTAATTGTGCGACAGTGTCGGTTTTCATTTCAGTTATTGCTCAATCTCTGTTCTTCAGGTCTTTGTGGATGTGTATATATGGTTTGGAGTGTTCATTGTGCTTGCACAATATATATATTTATTCTGGCTGTTGTCGATTCGCTTGTTGTATGTGTCATGTGAAATGCAGCGACAATCACAATATTCTATTCTTCTGATTATTATTTATTTAACAATAAACGCTTGACAGACGGGAGAGTTGATGGCGAAAAAAAGCACAAGAGACGCACATCGAATATGAAAAAAAAAATGTTTTTTTTTTAATACAACGGCAATGATCATACGAATGATAATAACAATAATAACGGTGAAGTGTATGGCATTTTTGTGATTTTAAAAGTGTGTAAATTGAGTGTGAGCTCGATTGAAGCGAAAATCACTGACATGTGTCATTTTTAAAAGATATCACCGTCAAATACGATGACATTCTTCTTTTTTTGGTCTGCGATTAAATGTTATGGAGGTTTTTTTTCCACCAGTTTCCTCTTTCTTTCTCGTGAAACCGGCCAATTTTTTACTCGAATGACGAGATTTAAGGTCGGGATTTTGCGTCACATCTCAAACCATCTCATATTTCAGTCTTTTGCGCGCATCTTTTTAACGTTCCCAACACGTTTGGAGCGGAAGCAATCGGTAACGGTTTGAACGAACTTAAACCTAAATACAGGCAGAAAAAATGAGAGCGAAAAAAAAAACATGCCGGTATCTTATCTAAACGCACCTTTTGAAGATTCATTTTCTTTCTATCTGTATATTTGTTTAGAGTTACGTTTTATGACTAAAGGTTTACTGATTCTTGGGTTTGGCTGCCGATATTCCTTCATAATTGCTGATACACGCCATAATATACACAATTTTACAATCACTTTTAGTATGATCCAAAATGTTTATATGTTTGGCATGCAAACAATAATCTACACAAAAAACAATTCACACTTCGTTTCGAAAAAAAAAAAAAAATAGACAAGAAACAAAAACAACAAAGGCGAATTGACTGTACTTTATTCCGTTGCCTTCATCTCTCTATTCACATGTTTTAATAAACCTAATTGCCCATTTAGTTGTTAGCCGTTGTTGTGGATCCGAGAAATTTATTTATTTATTACGTCGATGTTCAATGTTTTTATTTCATGTGTTTTTATGAATATATACGTGTGTGTTCCGTTTCGTTCAGTTCGCATAGCAGCTTTGACTATACTCGCTGATGCTCTACATTTTTTTTTTCTTCTTTCATTTCAAATAATAATTTTTATGACTATGACTGCAATAAATCTTCATATGAACATTACAAGCACTTTCAAATAGGGCAATAAAACCTAAAAGCATAATATTTTTCTATTTCCTTACCAGCTTATTTTTAAATAGCAAATATGTACGTGTATAGCAAACGAAACCCTTATGAAACGTCTTACAGTTTGTGTATGGCTATTTGAGTTGCAATTAAGATTAGCATTCAGTAGAATGATAAAATGTAATAAAGAAAATCAAATAAAGAAGATATAAAGAGCAGACTTTGGATGCGATAAATTTTCATTGGGCCAGTTCTTATTTCGTTTTCTATATTGCTGAAAGTTCTACGTCATTTCACACTTCGATATATATAAATAAATATAGTTTTAGTGTTCGGCTCATCAAAGGTGGTGTGATGTTGTTTTTCGGTCTCTGTATGTCGACTCAATTGACGATTGACAAACACACTTTTCCGCATCAAGAGCTGACTTATTGTTTACTCATCAATTCAGACAAAGGAAAAACACAGGACGTTTTATATTTGTTTGTTTCGTCCATTAGCACTTTAAATAGGGAAAAAAAGGATCGTTTTCCTTGAGCGAAGAAAAAATTGTTTTGAAGAAAATCTTCCGAATCAATTTCGTTCAAGGAAATCAGCAAACAACAGACGATTACATATGAAATATTTTTCAATGAATTCAATGAGTTGCAACTTGGAAGTAAGAGTCTTTAGTTTGTTTTTTTTTGGCTGAAACACATTATGCCGCCTGAGCTTATTTTCAATGGCATTCAAAGAATAGCATTGCAACCGAAAAGATCGTTTCGCTGTAGAATTTATTGCTTTTTCAATTGCAATATAATGCACACTGGCATAAATTCATGCTGCGTCAACCGACCGAATCGGCAAATTTATGATTTGTGCTCTTGCGTTCTCTTTCATTTTCTCTTTGCTGCTCTGCTGCATTGAAACAGAATTGAAAACAACACATATGCGCCATATAGTGCAGCAAATGGTGTGCGTTTTGTTTTTTTTATCTTCACTCGGTGCAAAAAGCCATTTATTTTCTAATAGAGAAGTTAACAAAAAAAAACGAACAAACTAACTAAGGATATAATAAATTACTTAAATATGATTGTAGGTATTGAACAAACCAACATATACAATTCATGCGTGGCTTTGCCAAAGTTACTAGTTTTTGTTTTCGTCAGTGTTTTTTTGTTCAGACGCACCGAAAGCGAGAGAGAGAGAGAGAGAGAGAGAGAGAGAGAGAAAACGTGCGTTTATCCATTTTTTCCCTACGGTCCAAAAAAAAAAATGATTTCGCTGTCTCTGTTGGCTGTCGGTGTGTCGAATTTTATTTTATTTGATTATTTATGGCTGCTGCATATGTGCAAGTTGTTCCAGAGACTAGGTTTATGGGTTTATTGAAGTTTATGACCATTGCATTTATTGTGTTGTGCTGAGCATTTTGGAAAATAAAAGCAGATTTAGACATGTTTGCATTGGAACTCGACAGGTGATATAACGATAAAATGTGACCAATATACCATTCGAGAAAGATGAAAAAAAAAAAACATATTGTACGTGTTTTGGAAAAGTGCAAACAATCCCATAATAACAATGACTTCGAGAAGGAAAAAAAACAATGAGTTATAAAAAAGGAGGCAAAGGTAAGAGTGCGAGAAAGAGAATGAGATGTAACAAACGAAAGAAAATCTATATTGAAATATTGAATTTGTGTGTATGTGTGTTTTTTTTTTTTAATTGTTGGGTTGCACAGCACTAGCCAAAATACATTAATTTTTTCTCATTCAATGACTCGGTATGTTTTTTTCTAAAAAGCAACACAAGCGGAAAACAAATGAGTTTTGACTAGTTTTGTTTTTGTTGCACCGTTTCACTAAAAGATATGGAGAAAAGCAAAAGTGGCCTGAATGCAATGGCAATACGATGACACAGCCAAAAATAGGATAAATAGAGAGTTTTTGATCTTTGTTATTGTTATTTTTTTGTTCGGTACGCCTTGTTGATAAATGAATAATCTCTGGCCTGTGATGTGTACCCGCCGACACTTTAGATACCAGGAGGTAAGACGGCTGTTATGTTATTTCTTTAACACTTTGAAGATTTATATTTCTCAATGAACAATTAGGATAGACAGAATGAAAAAAGACTCTCCGAAAACGAATTTACTTTTCAATTTGTTTTTTTTATTGTTTTCTGTGACTCTTGTTCAACTGGGATTATCGTATATTTAAACTGTATAATAAATGAAGGCGAGAAGCAAAGGGGATTTTTTTTTATTTTTGGCCGAAGATTAATGGATCATGGCATTTAATTTTAGAGGAATCACAACACCATCAAAATGTCGATTTTTGGATAACTTTATACAAAAAAAGAAACAAATTTCGTTTCGTTTCGTTTAAATTTATTAATAATCGATACCCAGTGGAAGATTTGTTTGTTTCGAAAGCGAAAAGTGAAAAATGACTGGTCAGCGAGAGGTAGAGATAGTGAAATGCGTAAGTCTACAGAGATTAAAAACATCGATCTTCGAAATGTTTGCTTTCAATTTGAACGATGATTGAGCAGTGAGTTTTGCTTTTCATCTAAATTATGGCCATTGGATAGAGATATGTGTGCGTATGTGTGTGTGTCTTAATGTTGAATAATCTTTGAGAAAATGTGAGTCTAATAGCAACACCATCAGAATTCTAATTGCATCAAATGCAAATTAATCATCATTGAGCCCCACTAAATGGATTCGTGTTCAATCAAGCTGTCATAATGGAATGAGAGATAGATGAGGCCAAAAATCGCTCATCATGCCACACAAAAAACATCTACCATTCGTTATATGCGTTCGCATACATATTTTTTTTACGATTGCCGCATAGCCAAATTTCAATCATTCCGAATTGAGCTGATTTTGTCGACATATTTATGATAGATCTATTCTGTCAGCATGCTCAGGAAGATGTATAACTAGATTTAGAATGAAAAGAAATGCCAAATATATTATAATGTTCATTTTGATGCTGGCACATCGTTGATTCATCACATAAATGTTTCGGCGAAAATGAAACCAAATTGCCAAACGAAAGCGAACAAAAAAAATTTATAGCTACAGTTTGCGTACACAAAAATACGCAAACATATCGAAAAGAAGAGCACAAGCTTCATTGTATTAGCTGAGCGCGGTAACAGCAGCAGCCAACACAACGTTTCATCTGTAAACGGTCTTGAGAATTAATGTATTGCAATCAATTTTTTGAGCACGAACATTTGTTATGTGTGCACTAGCTACGCTTTTTTCCACTGTTGTTTCCTCCTTGAAATGTTAGCGCTGTCGTTTTTTCTCTCACACTTACACACACACTCTCTAAACGATGTTGTTATACGGACATTTAAGAGGAGTGAAGTGAATTTTTCGTATAAATAAATCGCATGCCATAATATAAACGAATGTTATTATATTTGAATTCAAGATGATTCCAGTTGATCATTAATCAGAACCGTTGAATTAATGTCTCTGTTGCTCGATGAACTTTGGACATGCATTTTGAGCCGGCGGTGTTTCTGTCGAGTCGACTTATGTTTATTCATTC
The DNA here is from genome assembly GCF_009176525.2 of Contarinia nasturtii. NCBI lineage: Eukaryota > Metazoa > Arthropoda > Insecta > Diptera > Cecidomyiidae > Contarinia > Contarinia nasturtii. The sequence continues at coordinate 2,467,252 of NW_022198046.1, read as the reverse complement.
TCGTTCAGCGCATATCATGTTTTTCGAATTTCAGTGTGGTACGTTTTTTTTTCGCCTTTGCCATTTTGATTTTCGCACATTGGCTTTTATCGTTCTCTCTTCATTTAGTTTCTTTTTTCTTTCCTCCTATCTGTTTATTGTGTGGCAGCTTTTTTTATGTAAGTGTGTTTGGTTTTGGCGGTTGAGCCTGGTGAAAAAAAAAATCGTGATTTTTGCCGCTGGATAAATTTTTCGTGATCTGTGGCCGTACAATCTGTACACTGACACATTGACGACGATATATTAAATGAAATAAATTGGCCAAAGCACTTTTTATTATTGCATTCTTTTCCTTTTGCTTTCAAAGTTAAATCCTGATGTGACGCCTGCAAATTTTCTCCAAGTGAACGCGAGCCAGAGAAATGGGAAAAAAGTAGACCAGGAGATGAAGAACCAAATAATGAATTGGCATCTCTTGAGGGATTGGATCTCTCTCTCTCTCTCTCTCTCTCTCTGTGTGTGTGTGTGTACGCGCGCTCGCATAAATGATGATGAAAACATATTTGCTTTGGAGTTGTCCGATCCGATGGATCTTGATTGTTTTTCTCTTTTCTTCTTCTTATTATTTAGTTCTCGTAACATGCAAATAATTTATCTCATTTGTGGTGACTGGCGCGCCCGCGTTTGTTGAAATGTGTGTAGTGTGTGATGCTGTTGTTGTTTTTATTTTGTATTGTTGAATTGTGCATGCAATTGGCTTGTTTTAAATGTTCATTCGCTCGTTTGTTCGACAGATGCCCAGACTTTCAAATACACAACCTATTCAATAGTTTATTTATGTCAGATATTTATGGTTTTGTTTCCACCGAAGCCACAACGTTCTCTCACTCTCGGTTCCAATATCATGGAACTTATTTCTTCAACGTGCACTTCACGCGCTTGATTTATTTCGGCTAAATGCAAAACGAAACCGATTTTCGTATTTTGCGCACATAAAACACTTCACCATTCACAACATTCAACATACACGTATATATTGGCATTCACAAATCACTTGCAATCGAATGTGTATCGCCCATCGTACGTCGAAACAAGCGCGCTCGCGCTCACGCCCATTTACTTGTCGGCTCACAGTATCACGAAATGAAATACACGAGAGTTGTAGTGCGAACGCTCGCGCACACACGCTGATATAATGTTGTGATGTTAAATCAGAGAGGCTAATTGCTGACATGTATCTTCATTATACACATTTTAATAACAACTAATGGAAGTTGAATTAAAATCATTTTCGGTCTTTCCATCTCTTCTCAATCACAGAGTGTAGATTTTTGACTCTCTTTGCCAATCGCTTGTTGTTCTTCACATTTGCTATCGCATTTACCAATCTTTATTCTGAAAATGCTTGTTAATAAGACGTGTGCTGTGTACGATGTTTGGCGTTTTCGATCGCCCGTGATTCAAACCTCTCTCGCTCTCCTTTGCTCTCTGCTTGTGTACAAAATCTGTCAGTTTGTGTGGTGGTTTTTTTTGTCGATGTGATTTTTTCATGCTTTTTTATCTTTTGCTCTTCAAATGATTAAATGTTTGCTGTCTGACGCCGTGTTATTCAGTTGTTAGTCTTCGTCTTTTTCAATCTCTCTCACTCACTCGTTTCGTCTTACGTCGAATAACAATACAAAACTAAACGATATAATTCAGTGTTTTGTGATTATTAAAAATAGATTAGTGTTGAAATCAGAGATGCTCATCTACACAATTGTGTTTGCGTCTCATTTCCACCTCTTTCACTTGATGCTATTTTCTTTATCACGCCATAATGACTACACACATGAACTATCCAGCCATTAACTTCTTTTTGTTTTGCCGTTGTGCGTTTAAAACTGTTGAGATGATGTAGCCGTTGTTGTTGTTGTTGGATTTTTTATTTGCTGTTTGATTGCATGAATTATTACCTCGCATTATTATAAATTAAAATAAAATGATTAATGACATTCATTTTTATTTGTTTATTGTTGCTGTTATGTTTGAATCACTAGTGCCGGTTTTTTCATGTCTTCTTTTTCCCAGTTGCTCGTTCCCTCTTCCTTCAATATAGCCTCTCGCTCTCAGTGTGTTTGGATGAATTTGTTCATCACGAGCTTTGGTCCGACTCTCTCTCTCTCTCTCTCTCTCTCTCGCTGTACATTTTTTACATCTATCTTCTCCACTTCATATTCTTCATTCAATGTGGCTCTGTTCTTTATTCGTTCAGTTTTACTGAATGAGCGACTATATCTATTTATCTTGTTGCTGGTTTATTGTTTCATTCTTCAAATCGGTACGTTTTCAACAATTTCTAGTAAATTTAAATTAATGCCTTTTTCCAATGTCTAAGCGATTTGTTATGTTCTCGGATATAATTTATCAAATGCATAATCTATTTTTGAGTCCGACACACACACGCACTCATACACCCAACAAATATTGAAATTTATGATGGATTTTTATTATGAGCTGTTGTTGAGTCCAATCTGCTTGTATTGCGTGTGATGAATTCAGGGTTTCAAAGTGCATCTACAAATGAATTTGTACAGCTTTACTCTGGCTATAAGATGTCGAACACGACAGTTTTTTTATGTCCATACAACACGCTGTTGATGTGGCCACAAGACATCAAAGTCACACACAGAAGAGAAAAGAAGAGAAAAAAAGCGATCATGACAACAGCAGCATCACCATCACTAACGATTGATTGGCGCACTGCATGTTGTGCGGCTGTATCAGATAATCTTGTAATCGAAACGAAAACTGATTAAATCTATCTTCTCAATTTATTTCTAATTTATGTCGATGCGCCAAGGAATTTATGTGAAATCTTTGGAACATGGTGGTGATTCTCTGTTGTTGTTGTTGCTTCAGTGATTGACGCTGGTTTTTATATGCCAATGGCATTTATCATTCTCGTCAAATGAACTTTTTTTTTCGTCGTCTTCTGAGTGAATTTTCGTTTTTGCCCAACAGCAACAATAACAATATAATCAACGCATTACAATGTTTTCATTTAAGTCGGGCACAAGTGTGATTATCGGGTAACATCGCTGCCGCCAATCTTGTTACATGAACATTGTTCCGTGGGCTTGTTTTACTTTTCGATTTCGTTGCGCTTGTGGTTTTTCTTTTTGTTTTATTTTTTGAGTGATCGCGTTAATTTAGTTGGTTTTGTTTGTGCTTAAATGACTTGAACTAATCACTGTCTGTTGTTGTTTAATACCAATGGTTTAATTTTTCTTTCCCATTTTCTCATAAATATATAATTTGTCTTCATCAATTCGGCATTTTTGCTTTGGTTTTTGTATTCGAAGTGAGCCGTTTAAAGCCTTTTGCCCATTTAAAAACATTGTATTTTAACGCGATGACTGATGGCATCAATGTAAACAGATAAATTCCGGAATTTCATGTGAATTTCATAAATAGAAATTGGCTTTGCGAATGGGCACGCATTCCGCACTTTTATGTTTATAAATTATTCACACACAAAGACACTTAATGCAACAATACACTATGCGATTTGGTCGAATTGATTCGAATGCTCAAAACACATATCAAAAATGCATTGAACTGTGTGTTTTAAATCGTGTTTCCCCTTTCTCTCTCGCTCTCTCTCATCTCGATTTTGTTTGAATGATGCAAATAAAAAAATGCAGCCGACGCACGTTTGCTCTCTCAGCGCCAGACTAAACACGCAAAAAACCAATCTGTTAAAGAGAGCAACAATTTCCAGTTTGCGCGGCATATTTATAAACAAGGAATTGCGTGAAAATCATTGCATGATTTTTCTTATGCCATTGGCGCAACCAACTCAAAGAAAGACATAAAATTAAATAAATAGAGACATTACAAAAATTGCAAGCGACAGAAATATTAAATTTAAAAAACAAATAATAACGAGAGAGATAAATTATTAATGCTGTAAAATTTTCGTATTTTTATATTTCTAATATGAAGCAGCACCATAACATAACGAGATCGAAAACAACATGCATTGTAATTGAATCGTTTGTCTCGCCAATTGTATAAATGGTATAAAAGAAATGAAGAAATCAGCAACAAAGTAATATGAATGAATGAGTGACGAGCCGCGCGGCGAATAAACAATACGCCAAACGTATACGTACACAAAATTGAATTGAGCGAGCAGAGCAAACAAAAAGACAACAACAGCACAGCACAGAGAGAAAAACAAGCATATATTTAACCATCCTAACATAACAAGGCGCATTGAGATCGCAGTCTTTAGCTCTGCGCGAAGCGGACAAGATCAAACGAAAGATTAATAACAACGATGAAACGCTTTCCGTTTATATTTGCGCTTGACGTTCACGGCGTACGCAGTACATATTACAAACATATTTATCTCGACATGGGTGGCAAAAAAAAATTAACACATTTACAAATGAAGACGCACCATAAAAACTAAATGCACGGGCCTGACAGCAAAGGCAACCAAAAAAAAAACCATTTAATAGCTAGTTCAAGTGAAGATAGAGAGTGAGACAGCGTGAATGAGAGAGGAAGAGAGAAAGAGAGCGAGGCAGGTCACATCATAACTAGAGTTGAGAAATCAACAAAGGCGCACCAACAACCAATTTTGTATTGATGGGTTTGTACTTCATCGTTTGCTTTCTATTAAAAGAGCTACAGTTTTAAATCGCGAAATAAATGGTCCGAACGAGACTCGCATAAAAATCGAATGCATTCACCGCAACAGCTCAACTCAAAATAACAACACATCCATGCGGCGATGCACATACTTTGAGAAATACATCACATATCCCCGCATCAATGTACACATACCAACAGACAGGTGCGTGTGTATGTGCTCGAGTCTATAGCAAACGACAGGAGTAGGGATAGCGCGCATGAATTCTATTGGTGCATACACACATAAACCTGAGAGCCATGTTGGAAAAATGTACGAAGTCACAGTGAACGTAGACGAGTGATCACACTCTGCTACTCAGTTCGAGTTGAAACGTTCAAGACGTCGGTCGCATTTTCAATTTACTCTGCCGAGACAGAAATACAAATATCACCAAGTGTGGAATATTATTCATCAGTTGAATTTATAAAGAAGACGAACATTTTTACAAAGTCCAAAAAATAAATGGATTATTTGAGAAAAAATCATTACATGTGAAAATTAAAGTGTTATTTTTAAAAAAAGACTCAAAGAAAAGAACATTGCTACAAAAGGATTATTACTGAAAAAAGTAAATAAATCAGTTGAAAAAAAAATTTCAACAATAATTTTGTGAAAATAAAATGGTCGTTTTAGAAACAGGAGGCTCAATGGTTACCATCGGTAACACACAATATTTACAACCGGATTATTTATCACCACTTCCAACTACGGTAAGTTTCATTCGATATTTTTGTGAAAAAAAAAAAAAATCGAAAAAACGAACCAAATTCATTTTCGTTGAAAAAAAATTGAAATTATGAGAATTTGTAAAAAAATCGACATTTTTAAATTGTCATTTTAATTTCTTTTTGTAAAAAAAAAAATAAAAAAATCCAAAAAAAAAAATTCAAGAAGTTTTAAACATTTTTAAAATTTGAAACAATTTTATTAATTTGACTATGTATTTTTTTCTTAATTTTACAGTTGGATGCAAAGAAAAGTCCATTGGCATTATTGGCACAAACATGTAGTCAAATTGGTGCCGATACAGCTGCCATCAAACCAAGCTCTGGATCAATGGATAAAAATAAAAAATCAGAAACATCAAAATCTCCATCGACAATATCGAAAACGCCACGATCAAATACATCACCGCAAGAAACACGTCCGTTAGCATTCAAGCCATACGAATTAAATGTACTAACAACGAAAGGTAGTGATGATCGGCCATCATCAAAAGCCAGTAGTACAAATGGAAGTGTTTATGATGAGAAACAAAAACAAAGTGCCCGTGTGCCATCGCGAAACAAAACAAATGGTTCGCCAATCGAATTAAGTGCAGTGAATAACAATAATAGCCGTGAAACAAAATCAGAAAGTGGAAGTGTTGGAAAACAAACGCCAATCGGTTTGGAACGTAAATCAACATCACCCAGTGGTTCACAACGTGGCAACAGTCCAATAATCCGTTCTGGCTTAGAAGTACTGCACGGTCATTCATCAAAAGACTTAGCAATGAGTGGTGCATTCAAGCCAAATTCATTCGGTTTAAATCCATTGGCTGCATTATGTTGCCCACCCGGTATGGAACAACATGCATCAAATCCAGCATTTCGTCCACCCTTTGCAAATGGTTTTGCTCATCATCATGCTGCTATGTTGGCCGCTGCCGCTAGTTATCCACCAAATACACAAAATCCATACATTACGTATCAACGCATCAAAACTCCATCAGGTGGTGAAACGGTTATACCGATTTGCAAAGATCCATATTGCACTGGATGCCAATTTTCACAACACAATCAACATATGATGTTGGGCATCCCATGTCCGGCTGGATGCACACAATGCGAACAACAAAAATATGGTTTAGCCATGGCACAAGCAATGTCAGGCATACCACCAAATAATCCATATTCACAGGTTGATCGTTCTTATATGTGCACATGGGTTGTTTCCGATGGATATTGTGGAAAACGTTGTTCCTCATCCGATGAATTGGTACAACATTTACGAACACACACACCAAATCTATCCGATCCAACAGCAACAGCCGTTTTAATGCAAGCCCAACAAAGAGCAATCGCTTCAATGCATCCATTTGGACAATTATCGCTAGCATCGTCATTGCATCGTGGCTACCCAACCGGACCACAATTGAGTCCATTGTCATCGGCAGCTCGGTATCATCCATATGCAAAACCAAGTCCGGCCGCAGCCGCCGCCGCTGCTGCTGCTGCAGCCACACTACCCGGTTCACCTTATGCAACATTTAATCCGGCTGCTTTGAGCAATCCATATTATTCACCATATGCATTATATTCGCAAAGACTTAACGCAGCTGCTGCTGCTGCAGCCATCAATAACCAATAAATCACCACTCACTCAAACACTCAGTAAAACTCAAATTTCAAGCACCTAGTGAACACAAATTAGTTTTTGAGCATGCAACAGAAGAGAATTAAAGAAAAAAATTACACATAAACAAAAAGAAATGAATATCATTCGCAACAATTCAATTAAGTCGACGGATGAAATTCGATTTGTTTCAATGAATTATTGTCCATTTCTCTGAACAGCATTAACAACAAACCCACATAAATACATACATACATATAAAAAAAATACATTTAAAGTCTATTCTGTGATATTATCGATTTGTTTTAAAATGATGATGAGAAGGAAAAAAAAGAAGAAAAATGATGAGAAAAAAAATGCGATGAAAAATGTTTAGAGTATCGTTTCGATTAAGAGTCGAGTTCAAAAATTCAGTGAATGGAGAACGCAAAGATTTAAAAAAAGTTTTCACCAAATATTTAATTCATTTGAGTTTATCGATTTAGAGTCAATTTATCTCAATTTATTAATTTTGATTGTACGTTTCTGTTTATTTTTGTTTCTTTCCTTTCGTTTTTGGCCTCTTAAAAGAAGGAAAGTCCAATTTTACCAACACACATTGCAATGAATAAAAAACAAAAACGCAAATATTATTGTAAATAAATGTCGAAAGTAACAGAAAAAAACACACAGAGAAATGAAAACAAAATAATTTTTATTAAGATTTAACGTTCTCTTATATTTTTAAGTTGTATATTGTATATGAATATTACTGTAATAACATTGACTTAATGATGAAATTCGATTAATTTAAAAACCAAATGGATTTAATTATGGATGCGAAAAAGATCAAGAAACAGAGTAATAAAAGCAAAAAAAAAACGTGAAGATATACACAAAAAATTAAATCTTATCTCTTTTATTTCGTCTCTTTTTTTCTCTGAAAATACTTTTGTAGCTGCTGCTGTTGTTGTTGATTTTATGGGCGTAAAAGATCATTTCTTTTCAGTTTTTATCGCTTTTTTCTACGAGATGGCATTAATTAGGTTTCTTGGTGAAGCGGTAACCCGATTTGAAGGTTTTTGAAATCGTTTGCTTTCTTTCGCTCGCACAGCCTGGGAATTTAATTAAACGAGTTTTTTTCTTTCGTTCATTTCAATCTGATTAAAGGCGATTACACTTTATGAAAATGTATGCGATTAATTTACAAAAAGAATGAAGCGAAGCGAAACACAAATGGAATGAAAGCCATCAACACACATTCACCAACTTCTAAATTCACTTGGTGCGTTTTCGATCGCATTTGGATTATTTATTGCTGTCGACATTTTCCACCGGCTACTACATCATTATTATTATTTCTCTTGTACACGAGCGCGCGCTTAGAACACACACACACATTGCTTAGAAAGATTTTATCAGGCTAAAATGTTAGCCGACAAGCTATTAATCATTTTGTATATGAACGCGACTGATTATTTATTGCATGAAATTTGAAATGCGCCCGTCAAAATATGACAAGTGGAAGAATGTTCGGCAGTTCAGTTTTCCCTTGTCAATCCAATCATAATTATTACGTAATAAACGAAATGGATTATAGTATTTGTGCCAATCTAACTTACCCCTCATTTAATGAACTTACGTCAGTTGCACGAGAACTCGAAATAAACACCAAACGTATACCATCAACTCTCTCTCTCTCCCTCTCTCACTGTAACAACACGACGACCAGCAGAACAACAAGTATTATTATAGAAGATTTGTGAAGAATTGAACGAACGAACGACAAAAAAACATGACATGTCGAATAAATAATGCATACATTGAAGCTCAAAGAAACGAACGAACAAGCAAACAAATTCGAAATGAATAACGGAATGAGATGCAAGCAGAGAAAAAAAACCTGGAAAAAGGAAGAGGCAAAACCAAAAGAATAGAAGTGACTAAAAAAAGAATTCTTCAAAAAAAGAACGACATTAAATGCCATTCATTATTATTTATTTAGACATAAATTTCATTGTAATGAATGCACGTTAAATGAATGGCCATTTCCGTTCTACATCAAAAGCACAATTCTGACACATTCATCGAAAAGTGCCTGTCTATCTTGACGTCGTTCGATTCAATGCAATTCGTTTCGTTTGTTCCTTTTCGATTGCCTCTCGCTCCCTCTTTCTTTCTTTCTCTCATTGTTTTTGTTCACTTGCTGCAGTGCGACGGTAAATGGTTTTGCGGTAGTTTTTCTTTTTTGGTTGAACAGAGAATAAAAACTCTCATCGACATTCGGTAATGGTATCTCGTTACGCCAATTGAGCCTTGGCTTTCTTCAATCAAATGAAATGGCTCTCTAAAATTAGAGCAACCATATGAACTTGAATGAAATAATTGAACGAACGAACGAAACGAAATAAACCGACCCAAAAAATATCACATCACTTACGTGGCCAGAATGAAAGGAATTAAAAGTTCTATTGTTTGATTTCACATGAAAATTTGAATGAATGACTGGATTAAAAGGCTTCAATTTTTTTTAATAATACATCATTAGCTTGTCAACCTTAACGAAAGCACAGCGTCGCCGTGTCACTGTCACTTACTTTTATCGACTTGAATACTAAACACATTCGCTCTATTCCGCTTCACCACCAACACCAAACACAAAAACACACATACACCAGTCACACGCATTCACTAAACGTCACCGCATCTCTCACTCGCCTTTTTGGTTCGGTCTTCATTTAGTGTCGTTTTTTTTAAGTTGCCAATTACTTGAGCTGACAGCTGATTTTTAACACGTAATGAAAATGTTATAACAACAATCATAATCAATGGTTTAGTTTTTCAGTTTTGTTTTCGCGTCATTCTTCTCATGTTCAAACGAAGAAAGAGAGTGAATGAGTGAGAGAAAATCTACACTCACATCAAATATCAACGATATTATGTGTCGTGTCCGCTATATCCACCCCATTGAGTTAATAGAGGTTTTGAATTCCATATTGTCGCTTTTTAAAAAACAGGCACGACATTACCGGAAAGAACGAATCGAGAGAAAAAAACAACAACACATAGACGAAATATACCATGTGCAAGAAGACAAAGGATAACAGAGAAAGAAAAGAAGAAGCAATAATAGTATGTAATGATGAATATATGTGAAACTGACATGTTGAAGTGACATATTGTGCTTTGTGATATGACACATGACCTGAAAAGGACTAGACGGCTGGAAAGAGTACTGCTCTCAAAAGGAACATGTCTATTGTTCTACTCTGACACATTTGACAATAGTATTTCTTCTTCCCGGTGGTTTTTCGTTGCCATTCACATCGACATAGAAATTCTTTGGTTTTGTGAGATGCGAACGAAAAAGACTTTGTCGGTGATCTTTTTGCCATCACTTCTAATTTCGTTTATATGCTTGATGTTTTTGGCATTGTTCAATAGCCACACTCATTTTTCTATTTGGTTCATTAAATGCCATTGTTAATTGTTAATGCCAACGACAAACCGACGAATACATGCCACACCGATAAATATTGGCCGAAATTTAGTGAAATTAATAGATAGTGACATTTCGTTGAATTTCCAATTTGAATCAATTGCAGCAACAGGTAATTTTGATAAGAAAAAGAGATACAGTCAGATGTGTAGACATTTCTGCGTGCCAGTCGGTAAACACTATAATTATTATGCAATGCATGCACAGACTTTATTCTTGGAATTGTTTTCATTCTTTCTCCTTCTCACTTTCTGTCACGACTTCAACAGATGCATTCAGTCGCTGTCATTGTGCAATGTTCTTTTTCCATTGCCGTCGGTTTTTTTTCTGCTCTCTCGCTTTTTTCACTTGACATGTCTTTACATCTCGTAAAAACATATTTCTCTTGTTCTTTGTGTCAGTGTGTGTGTAATGGTCGAGAAGTTTATTGAAATTTCTCGAGTTGGCTCATTTCAATTGGCGACTTGACTTGGATCTCTTGTTCTTTCGTTCGTTCTCGTCTGCCTTAAAGCAAAAGAATTTCTCACATTGAATAAAGAATGAGGCAATCACAGCAAGCAACAGAGAAAAAAAAAATAAAAGAATTAAATGTTAAACTGGCACATCCTTGATGACTTGATAAAAGCGCAACACAACGACGACAATGAAAAATGGAAGCGCGTGAAAACGGATATATATATTTTTTTGCAAATCAAACACGATGACATATTCATTCTCGTCCATATCGATATAATTATATTGTTGAATTCGATATATGTACAGCAATATATAACAATGAATTGAGAAAGTACGAAAAATCACACGTGAAGTGCCACTTATAAAATCAAATAATAAAACGGCACACACCATTTAATAACGCGGCGCATACATGACCAAAATTAACGGCAACCAGTACAAAGTTTGCAATTTAAAATAACATGAGCGGGCGAACAGCAAAATGGCGCATGAAATAAAGAGAGAGAGAGAGAGAGAGAGAGAGAGAGAGAGAGAGAGAGAGAGA
>NW_022198046.1:2375058-2455764 GCF_009176525.2 Contarinia nasturtii | reverse complement strand
AGAGAGAGAGAGAGAGAGAGAGAGAGAGAGAGAGAGAGAGAGAGAGAGAAACTGTGTTGTATGATGATGGGGAACATACAACAACAACAATTGAAAGACGAGAATATAATTTATGTGCCACTTGCACACTCTTGATTTATGAAGATCGATTGGTTTCGGATTTGCCCACAATATTTACGTAAATCAATCTTTATCAGTTTCATTTGTAATTTTCACGTACATTCGCGTATCGCATGACTCAATTGGCTGGAGTGTGTGCTGTTTTTTCTCATTCATTCACGTTATTATATACGTCTATTATCTTTGTTCTCCGTGCCGTGTATTGTTTGTTGTATATATTTTAATTTATTATCCATCAAAAGTCTAAATTTAGCGTACTTTGAACGGGAATGAATGATTTTTTGTTTGTTTCGGTTTGAAATCTTAAAATGAAATTCAATGGAAACAGAACGAGAGAGAGAGAGAGAGAGGGAGAAAAAAACAGCAAAATCATTATCAACATCATCAATCAAATTTGTATCAACGAAATGCCAGCGAACAGTTTTTTTTTCGTGTGTATTCAAGTCAGAAATGCAACGAAAACACATTGCTCATTGGCGATGATGTTTCGGGAAATTATAACTTGAATATTTTTGCGTTGATTCTTTTTTCCATTTATGTCGATGAATGCCCGAACGAGAAAATTCAAAAGCCATCATCAAGAACGGGAAACGAGACCAAAACACAAACACGCATCCATGAAACACGAACAATAATAAAGAAGAAAAAAATATGAACAACAGCCAACATCAAAACAATAACATATAATCTTGACAGTAACATGACTTTACCCCATCGAATTTTGGTATATTGTAAATACATTCATACATGTACGTATATAGCATACATCGTTGAATGCACGATTTCAAGTGAATTATGTCATATTTTGTGTGATGGGTGGAATGACGGTGTGAGTGTTGTTTGGCCGATGAACGGGAGCGCGTACCACAGCATGTATACGTGAACAACCGCAATTATATATGTGAATGCACTTCGCAATCATCAAAACAATGAGCGCCGACCACTATGAGCAGTTGTGCATCGATATAACTAACTGCAATGCCAAGCGCATACATGTTTACAAATATGACGGCCAACACAAAATAACATTAATCGCAATCGAATACACAAGAATTATTATGGATTGAAAATCAAAAACATGTTCGAAGACGATTGCATTTCGTCGAACTGAATCCAAAAATAGTACACAGAAAAGCGAAACGGAGGCTGGAAGAGAGAGAGAAGAGAGGAGGGAGCGGGAAATCATAGAAAATCGAAAAAAAAGTAAATATCATGAACAATTATTCATTTCCAATTGAGTGCCGATAAACGACATAATTCGCTACAATTGTTTATTGTTGTGTCGCTCCGTATTTCAATAGGTTAGATTTTCTCAACATGTCACACGCTCAATTTCAAAACGAACAACGCTGACAGTTTAATAATATATATATACACGTAACTATTGTGGCCGATTTACAAAGTGTCGTTCAAACGTGTACGGCATTCGGTTTTTGCTTCTTCTGTAAACTCAATGTTACAATATGAGCGCACGACAAATACGACTCGAACGATATCGCAGTCAATTAGTCGACTTTAAACAACACACAAATCAAATTGTAAATATTTTACTTGACATTTTTCAATTTTAATGGACAATGATTTCGAACGAAATATGTTGACAAGATTTCAACAGAAGAAAAAATTTAGTGTGAATTTGGTAAAATTAATCTCGCATCAAATTGATTGGAAAAATGTTCGAAAGTTGAACAAAAAATTCATTTTTAACCATACATAAAAACCATATGTGACACATCAAATTCTTTTTTTTATATTAAAGATAAAGATGAATGTCGCAGCTCACGTAGCGTACTGTATGTGATGCAATAGAGAATTCCAAAGAATTTTTCGTAATCACTGTATTTTGACGGGCAGTGAGCTCTTCCCCGTCAAATGAATCGTTTCCACTTTCGATAAATTGTGTTGAATGCGGTTTTTTTTATCTTGACAACATCAAATAATCCATAAATAACGTGTGTACGATTGCGATTTTGCTATTTTTCTATGAAATAGCTAAAGCAATAATATAACAATCCCTACTTACAGCACATATATTATATTTAATGTTGAATCGCACTGGCGAAATACTATATGCCTTAGCAGCTGCTCGATAGCACTATAGTGTTGTATATGTACTATAAGGTGTGGTGTAAACAAAATGTTTCAATTTGATTTATTGCATGCCACTCGATTTGAAATCGTAGTAATGTCGAGGCAATACAAAAAAAGGAACTCTTTATTCGTAATCAACACCTATTCATTTTATCGTTGTTCAAAGCTATAAATTAAACGAGAATGCATTCGCCAATTTCATAAGCAATAACACAACAACTGCACAATTTTGTAACAACAACACCGACATTACTACTTTCTGACCAGACTGGTCACTATACTGAAGTGTTGAATATGGTTCTAATGAGGATATTTGATATGGTTTCTTCTTCGTTTTCTACTGCGAATAAAATCGGTTTTTGAACGTTTGTTGTGTCGAATCGCATACGGTCTTTTACGGATTTTGCTTTTGCGAATGTGCTATTCAATTTGGAGTAAGCGTTTATCGCTTGATCGATGTTAAAGATGAAAGTGTTTCTTTTGTCGTGCTCGGGTTTTTCGTTGTGCTTGTTAAAATGCCAAGCTATTTTATTGCCACGAATCGTTACATGCGGTAATCAAGTTTTCCAGACATTGAAAAACCGGAACGAAAAATATTAAATTCAGTAGCAAATTTTACACGATACCAGAGTGTTTTAACATTGTAATTCTTCGTTTCAATTTTTTTTGCGAGGCGCGCTCACACATTTTACTTGTTAACTGGATGTAATAAGATCTGGGAACCGTGTGTGTGTGTGTGTGCTGGCGCGGAAAAAAGCATCGCGTGGATCGATAATATGAACAACGCCAAGCGCGACCAGACCAATTCACACACGTACTGAAGATCCAAATATGTGGATGTGAAATGTCTGCCAACCTGACAAAATCTGAGTGCAACGAAGAGACAGCGAACGAGAGAAAAAAAAATTAACAAAACACGACAGTGTTATTCAATAAAGATTCTGTCTCTCGAAAGCGAAATACGAACATAGAAAAGTCGAAGTTTGAGTAGGTCGTTACAACTTTTGCTGTGTGTAAGCCGTAAAAATACATACACTTCATTTTTAAAGTACGTTTGGTTGCTCATTCGAATTGGAAACATGGAACACATCTATTTATATGCTTTTAAATTGTGTGAGAGATAGTCACAGTGTGGCTCAAGATGAAAATGAATGTTTCCAATGTTGAAACATTGAACATTTCAAGAAGTGTGAAGAGTGAAGCACAAAAAAAAATAACACAAGACACAACGGCAACAGCACGAAACTGACATCCCGCTGAAGCTGTCATCAAAGCAACAGACATTATCATGACGTATCATCATTAGGAATATTGTGCACACCGAACTTACACTCTCACAAACACACACACACGCGCGCGCGTGAATGTGCCTTTTTATTTATCTCTTCCTCACTCACATTCCATTTCTTTTTGTCTTCTGCCTCCCTCGGTTTGTCCTGTTTCTTTCTTTCTCATGGAGTATCTGCAATTTAAGTGAAAACAAAGTGTGTGACAAGTGCCAGATTGGTTTTAAAACATGCTGTTGCGCGCGTTTATTCTCAGTTGTCTCTCTGTTCCATTTCGTTTGCTTCTGCAATCGATTTTATTCAGCAGCAGTATCGGCAGTGCCTGGATTCCATATCAACACGAATGTAATTGCAAAATAGATACGCTAGCGTCTACGATCATAATGTGCAATGAAATGAATCGGTGGCAAGATGGTGTGCGATGCCAAAACCGATAACACTCCATCGATTCTATTCGACAAAATCAACTCTGGTCTCTTTTAAAAGATAGTGTGCAAAACTAACTTAACAACATGACATTCGATAAAGTGTTTACAGTCTGCTTACTTCTTCTTCTTATTTTATTTTTTTGCAGTATCGATGTCATTGCTACAAATCTAAAACCACAGTCTGGAAATTCGATGTCATTCACATTTCCGTCGCTTTTTACCCCCGTATCGTTGCAAACATGACATTGAATTAAACACCGAATCAAATGTTTCAGTCGTTTTACTTTATCAATGTGAGAACCAAATGCCTAATTAAAATGAATGTGACGTATAATACGTTGACATTTCAAATTGATTCAGGCATTTGAAATGTATTATCATTTCCTATAATCCAAAATGCTATAAATGAACAACGAATCAAATTGATTTACGAAAATCCTTTTGTTATAATAACGTGACTTATGTAGAATTAACGAGTGAGCTCATTTTGTGATTAGTGGTCATTAATCATAATGTCATGACCACGACCGAACTTGAGAGACTTGACGTGGCCGTAGTAGTTTCATTTTCACAGACAATGGGATCCACTATACCAATAATCTAGATATAATTCTCATATAATGTGAATTGAAACACCTGGCTATACGTTCAATCATTCGATTGACTCCTTTTAAATTGAACATTACAATTTGACTTTCCATTCAAATTTCAATACCACTTCATTGGAAATGATTAGAAACAATTTTGTTGATAAATGTTTCTCTTTTGTTCAATTCTACATTTCAAAATTGAATCATTATGAATCAATGAGAATATTTAAACGATTGGTTCGTTATTTTGGTTAATAACATTTCTATTCTGGAAAACAATGTATACGAACTGAACCCTTTTCATATTTGGAACAACAATCACAACAATGAAAAATCGTCGTGAACCTTTAATTGCAGTTAAACATATGTCACACGTCAGCCATTAAAAAGAACACGAAGAAAAAGAAAAAATATGAAATAAAAGTTGAAACAATGCGAAACTGTTGATACACTTTGTGGCACATCGAGAACCAATCGAGTACACGTATGCATGTTCAAGTCAATCAATATATATGTATAATAATGAAAGCAAATTGTCGACCAATTCCATATAATTACCAATGACCGCACATACATACACATGAAAAAGCCGACCAAATGCTGTGGCTGCAAGACACAAAACAAGAACAACAAAAACGTAATTATTTTTTCATTTATTATAAAGATTGATTGCTTTTTCATTGGCCATTTATTGAACAATTTTTATGGTTTTCAATAATAATTTAAAATGACGGCAAACTACGTCGTTTCCCATGATACATGTGATTTGTTTGTGCGCTGATTCTCTTTGGCGGGCTGTGTGAGCAATATTTTGCGCGAACGCGATCATTCAACTTAATTCAGTACAAATGGTGTAAATGCTTGAAATGGTCTTCACGGCACAATGTGCGAGAGCGCACAAGTGCACATGAACACCAACCGGGCACTTTGTTAAGCATCTAAATTGCGCTCATGTGTGTATATGTGTGTGTGTGTTGTGGAAATTGTTCACAAGGTAATAAATTGTAATTTAAGATGAGTATCGTTTCGCATGCACACAGACACCATATAATTTACAATGTATGCAATGCATGTATTGAATGGAAACAACACCAAAGTTACATACATAATATGTATGTACGCAAAAATTGGGCGGATGGGCTCTTTCGTGTGGAACTCGCAGTATGCCTTAGAATGTATGTTGTATAGATACAATATCGCCTTAATCATTGATATCTGCTTGTTCAATTGAAATTTACAAAATGATATAAATTTAAATTAACCTTTTCCAATGAAAAGCGTTCGGTTGTATGGCAATCCTCTTCTTTTTCTTGCTCTCACAAAGAGAGTGATTGCACAGTGCACTTAGTTAAAGACAGAATGTATGGCTTGTTCTCGCTTCATTTCACACAACAAGATATGCATGGAAGACACAGCTTGTGCACAGTTTGAGGACAAACACGCTGTTGTTTAGTTGTGAATTTATGTTTCACCAAATCGATTTATTGTTCCCAAAAATATTTATGATTAGCAATTATTTTCCGGTTTAAAATATGCCAATAAATCGAATCTGGTCATGCAAATCAATAAATCATTCAGTTGGAAATTTCTACGAGACATTTACAAAATTCAGTTTCGAAGTTCAAACTTGAAATTGGCCAAAAAAAAAACAATATTCAATGTGACATGATATTGTGTTCTTGAAAAATTTATCGGTAACACAACCAATTTGGAGAAATTTAAACACCAATTCTGACGATTTCGAAACAACACTGGTTCTTTTTCGGATTTTCATTGGATTAAATTGGCACAACAACATATGATTGAAATACTAAAAGTTAACTACAGTGAAGTTTGAACAAAAAAAAAATGATTTATGAAAAAAAAACGTGTTTTTTCTCCAATGTCAACAATTTGTTTTCCAATTTTGTATACGTCCTCCACTTGGTGGTGGGTGAACACTGAACAAGAAAAAACCATTTCGCTTCATTTTATGAATAAACGATTTGTGACTTTGTCAAAATGATTTTATGGAATATTATGACTACATTTTGCAGTCGAGAAAATAGAACGACGTAAAAGAAGCAAATGTACGGAAAAAGTGGTTGTAAATGAAAATAAATGGTAATAAGCAGTATGGCGAACAATATGATGAATTGGGTAATATCGTTGTGCATAAATCATTCGATAAAATAAATTAGTCGACAGTTGAAAATGTCACGTTACAACTAAATTTTCTAATTTATTATAAAAGATTTACTCGTCGCAAGCGCACAAGCACGCACACGCCACTGTCTCACTTTTTAGCACAAAACCGTGCCACAAAATGAATCGTTTGCTTCGTCTTCAAACCGCTTGATTAATACTTTACTATCCGCGAGCGTATTGTGATACATTCCATGTGCGCAAAAAACCGAATTTGCCAACACGGAACTGCTATCTCTCTTTCGCCTCTCGACGCGAAAATTTATCGAACAAATTATCTAATAATTCATCTATGTTAAATGATTCACATCTCTACCGAGTCTGGAATTTTTGGCATCAGATTTATTCGTATTTCTCAAAATCTGATGAAAAAAATTGGCCCTCTCTCTCTCTTACCGCATCCCTTCACCAGTTATTGTCGGATTTTTCTTTATTTTGCAATGATCGTAAAACTTTCGAATTTTAAAATTGTTTGCTTTGCATTTTTCCATCATGGTCTTAGATTTGGTTTCAGACCGTCTTGCGTGATAGTATTTTCTCTTTGTGGGTTTATTTCGGAAATAAATGTGGAAAACTCGATCAATGTTTTTTTTTTGTTCACTTCAAATTTAAAATGTGATATTTCTTGTGAACACGAGAATCACTGGTTTTTTACAGCACAAAAAAACCAAATTGAAAAAAAGAGAGTCATGAAATATAATGAAATACAGCTCAATTTGCTGGTGTTCGTGTAAAGAGCCAATCCTTCATTGTTGTACTCATTATTATTTTTTTTCTTACTCGAAAAAAAATGGGAAGTGCATGCATGTTATAGCTAGTATTTTTTGACAATCTAACAACAAAATTGCACTTTTTGATATGATGTCGTTTCCAAGGCACACATAAAGACGTGCCACAATGTATTACTCATTGGTGGAGTAACAGCGCGCTCTTCAAACAAACTGTCGGAATAAAGATGGATTGTGGTAAATCGTAAGTGAATGAAAAACACGAAGAGAGAGCGAGAGAACAATAGAAAGACAGAGAAAAAGACTACATGGAAGGAAGAAGACTTAACTATCAAGCTGTCAGAATCAATTGATGTTGACAAGGGTGATGGAAATCATTGTGATTTCGTTCCAATTATCATCGATGTAGCGGTGAACGAAAATGTCATGTCGAACGCTGCACTTTATATTTCGAATTAATTAATCTTTTACGGTTGTCTGTCATGGAACATAACATACAGAAAATCCGATTTCCTAAATTAATAACAAGATGCACAGTGAGTGAGAGAGAGAGAGAGAGAGGCCCAACCAAAGTTGGAGAAGATACAAACCAGAGTTTTATGCTTTGTCACACAAATCTAGCAAATCGAATGTAAATAATAAATAAATGTGACTGTTACAATGTTTCAGCTCTCAGCAGTTAAATATTTGACTCGATACACATGTACACGTTACAGACTATCTGAAAATTGCTTTCACATCGTAAACAAACGTCAATAAATAAAAGCATAACATAACTGAGTCGGGATCCTGAACCTCATCTATTCACTCCTCTCTCTCTCTGCCGCGCTATGTAATCAAATCGAATTTATTTATTGCCGATTTCGACATTGGGCTCAGCTATTTGGCAATTTCCACTTTGCCGCACAGTCATTTACAAAAGCATTAAACTCAAGTGACTTGAAAAATAGATAGTGGTCCATTAGAACATGGTTCATATGGTTTTCGTGGCGCGCATAAATGCCATTTCATGTGACAATAAATTGGTGTGCACGTTACTTTCATTCACTCGTGTATACATCGATAGTTGCGAAATGTGATATCGTTGTTTATAGAATCAGGACAGAGGAAGAGATAAGCATTGTCACATGAGCTACTAAATTTGGTAATGTTCGAATTTATGTGATTTGAACGAACATCATATATGATCTTATATCCGTTCATCAGACATTTTTTTCCGCTCGCTATTTCCTCTCTCTCTCTCACTCCCCCTTTCTCTCATTAGTTCATCGAAGTGGCGTTCACGTAAATTCTTGGCGTCGGAAGTGCTATCTCATACACTAAGCACTTTATGCCATGGTAAAAACAAGCTCCTCGACACTATATCGCTTCGATAATAATCCTTGAATCGTTCCACCTTTGAAAATGAAAAGCGACAGCCAAAAAGAAAATTTGTCGTATACCAACGTGAATCGATGGAGACAATCTCATGAAAAGTGACAAGAGTGGCATTGTAGCCACAAAAAACGAGTCGGAAAAAACATATTAACAACATGATAAATTCTATAACGAATAAAACGATATGAAGTGGTGGTGCACAAAGTAGTCCATAAAATGTAAGCAAAGTGTCAGGAATAAAACTGAAATCGACTTCATTTTTCACATGATGAAAATCTACAAACGAGAAAAGAATACGACCATCGGAAGAGATATACAAACTCATTTCCAGTCCAGTTATCACTTCTGAGTATATTACACTGTCATGTCGGATGGAATGAGTGTGAGATGGAGAGTGAAAGAAACGGCAGCAACGAACAGGCAAGTGTCGGCTGCTGTTTACGCCAAAATCAATGAACGAATGTCCAAAATGGTAACATGAAAACAACATGAAAGGAAACATAGATATCTAATGTCTTAACTCAAAATTGTCACCCAAATCCAATTGAAATGTAACCGTTTCTTCCAGATGCAGTATTCGGGTGTTTATACATATATTTGGATCATGTTTCTGACACAAATGGACACATTACAAGCAAACCGACACACACATTGAAAAGCTAAAATGTTTCCCTACGCCCTTTACGACATTAGTTTGATTTATCTGCACAAATGCGGCTTCCTTCGAAGTAAGCATACATTAAACGAAGAAAACTAAAATCTTTTCTCTTCTAACTGCAGTTTACCACCATCACTGCTGCCAATCTTACTGATGCCGAACATAAAAACGAATAAAAAGCATTAATAAAAACTAACCGATTCACAAACGGAACACATAAAAAGCGGAAAGAAAGTGAGCGTAAAAACGATAGATGATGACGGCGACATACTGGAAAATGAAAACACGCCACATGAATTTCGTTCAATGTTGCGTGCAATATATTTTTATGTGCTACTTTTCTTTGTATATGTATTCAATTTTTTATCCTTGAGATGCGTTCCTCTTTCTATCCGCCTGTGTGTGTGTTGCTTGGTTGGTAGGTTTAGTTATGCTGGTAGCTGAGTGATGATGGATAAAAAGAGATTTTCAGTTCTTTTTTCTGTTTTCTTTCTCCTATTTTTCATGTCGCATCACTTTCACAAAGGCGATAAGAGAAATTGACTAAATAAATACAGATACATAATACACGAGGCAAAGAGCTCGATCCTTAGACATAGATAAATCGATGTGAAGGTGATGTGTTCGCACTCATTGCGATTGCTGTGTGACACATATATTCCACATACGCACACTCATCCAGCTCAGCACATGATTCCATTTTATTGCTGTGAAGATTGCAAAGCGATGTACAAATAAACGCAAAATGAATTACATCGAATGAATGCCATGTCGGATGATAAAATACCATAATTTGATAAAGGCCATGAACGATTTATGTGATACTCAAGTGTCATATACCTTTTTTTTATCGTTGTTCATACGAACTGAGCAATATGGTTATCCGTTTTTGAATCATGGATCGGGTTGCGTAAAAAGCATTTGTCGGTGAAGTTTTTTTCTTCTTCAAAACAGCATGATTGCAATAGCTCGATTAGTACAAATCGAAATGTTCTAGGCGACAACAAAAATGTAGATCAAATCGAAATTTGAGCAGTATACGTGATAAAAAAAGAGAGAGAGAGTGGGAAAGAGAGAGCAAAGGCGAAAGAATCGATCGATCTTAAACTGTCAACATTGCGAAACAAGATTGATTATTATTTCGTTAAGTGTCAAATAACATTGTTGACTTGCCATTTTTCCCTGTCAACACACATGTTTAATGCAACCACGTATCGTACACAACCGATCGAGCAAAACAATCGATCCATTGCTATTCGAAAAACAATGGGCGAGAAGAAAATCGAACATAGAACACAACATTGTTGCCAATTACACGACAAGTGAGTGTGTGAGAGAGAAAGCATTCGAAAGAGATCGATAAACATGCAAAACTCAGTCAGAACACATAAACAAAGTAGTAAAAATCAAATTTCCACTACATCGCTTCAATACTTCCACATTTTCCTGTTCATTTCGTTCGTTTTTATTTTATTTCTATTTTTTTTTCGCTGCAATACCGCGCGCGAACGCGTTAAAAAACGAGCACAAAATTGGGATATAAAATATGGCTTCGTGTGCCATAAATTATAACAAATAAGAAATAAACACAATCCACAATGACATACCGGGCAAAAAAAGTTTTCCTCTCCGCGCTCACTCTCTTCCATACTCACTCTACGTTTGCATGGAGTAATAAATACATATTTTCGCAATGAATAGAACGCGCGACGAACAAAGCCAACAAATAATATTTTTTTTATATATATATTCTGAATAAAATTGCGATAATTTATTGGCATGCATTCAATTGAGAAATGTGTATTTGTTATTCATTACTATATGGCACTGCCTCAAACATAATTCAATAAATTTTCAACCGAACATTTCTTCGTTCCTCTTTCTGTCTCTATTTTTTTCGGTCTTTTTTCGGACTGAATGTGAATATAAATTTTCAGTGCGGCTCTCTTGATTTTGCCATCTTTTTGGCAATTCACTAAGAGCAGATGTTTTTTGTCCATTTCAACCTGGCAGGCTTGGCCTGAGGGTAATATTAAAAATTAAATGAAAATGAATTACAATGCAGAAAAATAAAAGATTTTCAACGACTCATTGAGAAAAATATTTTTCTGAAACTTTATCGGTTGCTTCAAAATGTCTTCCATTTTTTCACTTGTCCATCAAACTCAAATCTCAAGTGCATCCGAGTCAAACAAAAATTCCTGTTGCCAAATAAATATTTTGAATTTTTGCCGTCACAACAAGTATGTTCGTTCGTTCGATGATGAAGAAGGCGATGATGACGGTTCGACGGCGGAAAATTCAAAAACTTTGATAAGTTTGAAAAAGTTGAAGTGCGTGAGGTCTTCACTGTCAATCTATCAAAATGCGGTTTCTTTTTCGATTTATACGTTTCGTTCGTGATATTTACGTACTGAAACCACACAAACAATGTATGTATGTATGTATACGAGAAGAAACTTAAATCCACTTCATGAGCAAAAGAAGTGTTCAAGTATGTTCTTCAAAACTAGAATAAACATTGAAGTGATTTTGTGTGCGATGGCGGTATTTCTTTTTTATATTGCTTGAGTAAACATTCGATTTCGATATTGAAAACTCATTGAATCATTGGTGGTCATTGTGAAAATTCAATAAATCAACATTGCCGCATTCAGTCAACCAAAAGAAGCTATTCGAATATTTAAAATGTAAACGAATACCGAATGCAATTAGACTTATTATGTGCGACAAAAAAATGAATCGAGATTTCGATTTTGACAACTTAACGACAACTTGTTTGTTGACGGGTTTGCCGACAATATTGGCCGTAGGCTATATTATGGCCGCGTGTATAATTTGTTATGTTTTTTTTTTCACTTCACTTGATGCCATTGCTTGTCGGTAACATGCATACGAAATGAACTCAACTTCCTTGTGGTAAACTTTCCCCCGAGTTTGAATGCCATGTACAGTATACGTTCCTTTTTTGCATTTGGTCGCGCCATATTTTTTTATTCATTCGTTCAAGGCATAGCCATTTAGCCGTTTTGGTAAATGATATATGCGCCAATTTCGTTGAATTATACACTTTCGGTCGTTTTCACATACAAATATTCGAACATAATTCATTTTAGTGGCTGTTGGGTCTCCGGCTGTGCACTGTATTCTTTACGCACATTTAAATATTCTGCACGAAATATATATATTCATTTTAATATGTATTTGAAATGTTATTGTTGTTATTATTACAACTTCAACTTAATAAATTGTGTTCTGTTCGGGTTTTCTGTTATTGTTGGTTGATCGTCATCATTGTGCTGCTTTCTATTGTGGCTGAAGTGAGTTTCTTCTCCCCTCTTGTCATGGCTAGAATGCATAAATATGTGTCCATATTTTACGATTTCTCGTGTGCGGAAAATAGATTTTATTATTTTTATGTGTTGTCGTTGAATATATTTAGGGTATGAAATTATTTATTGCTTTTTGTGTGCGCGAGCGTGTGCTTCTTTTCGTTCAGTCTCGTTTTATGTGATTCGTCGTGTTAGTGCCAAATTTAGGCCGATTTTGGTGCCATAACAAATGCATGAGAATGTTGAATAATAATTGCATTTAATAAATTTCGAAATAATTTATTTTCGCACTCTGGAAAATATGACATCATTTATTACCCACGTGGTTTGCCGCACAATCGCATCCAATCAAATAGCGCATGTGTTTAAATGTACTGAACTCGAACAAAAAAAAATTGATGTAAAAATAGCTGAAATCGGCTTGTTATTTTCATCAACATCGAGATTTATATCGAAAGTGATTCATTTAAAAAAATCTATTTCGGTATCAGTTTGTACAGGTTATAAGTACATTAACTTTTGTCAAGTGGAAACCTTCAAGCCGAAATAAAAGTTGATCAAATCAACATCATTGTTTGTGATTGATTCATTAACAGTGTTGATGAAGCCCGTGTAGCCACTTGAGAGATCAAGTTGAGTGTTTCTTCAAACAGTCATAACCGAATGCCTTGATTTTATTTTTCATTGTCTCTTGTCATAAAAAATCAACAACAAACAACCTTATAATTTATGATTTCGTTGCGTTTGTGGAATATTCCCTTTGTCCGATTCAAAATTCCATTTCGATTTAATGAAAGCCACAACACGTTTGACGAACTGATAAAAACCGAAAAAAAATGATGTCTTTTCTTTGTTTTGTTTCATCAGATTTTAATTTGTGTTTTTGAAGTAAATGATGATTTGTGCTTTAAACCGAAAACGATGTTGTCAACAACGTATTTGTTGAACCATGCCCCAGTAATAAAATAAAGCAACACGCTCACTTACACAAATCTTCATTAAACAGAGTTAATTTCAAATAATCTTCACTTAACACCACATTTCAACCGGTACGCTCATAAATCACAATCTTTTCGCACAAATTCCAATCTATATGTGCAGGCGAGCTCAGCTAAATCTCGCCAAACATGTCAAACAAAATAATAAATCATTTGCCAGTTTCTTCGCGTCATATTCGCATTGTCGCATTCAAGCTATCGCCATACACACATTATATATGGGCGAACGATTAAATAGCATTGTATAATAATATATGTATATATGGAATGAGTAGCGCGTTAAACAATTTTTATTACACGGTCTAAAAATGACAAAAATGTATTTCATTTGCGATTAAAATCGCTTTCATGCGACAAAAATATATTACTGCATATAAATTGTTGGTGTGTATAGTAGACTAATCCATAACAGTAGCATACAATGACACAAATGAGGTGGAGGCAGTCTATTTGTTAAAACATATTTTATGTGTGTGCGACTGTGCGTATCACGTGAATTGTGCGAACCGTAGAGAATCAAATGAGAGACACACCGACTGGATAAGGACGTCAACGCTGTTTGATACAAAGATAGCAATGGTCAGAAATGTATACACAACCGATTTGTTAATGGAAATTGTTTTATAACACCCATATCATAATGTCATAGAAATTTACATTCGACGGCAACATGTTGATTTAAGCTCATTTCTTCAGTTTGATTTAATACACACCCGAAAGCTGAAGTGCGTACTTTTCACGGGCGTCAATTTAAAAAAAAGCACGACTTTTTTTTATCAACGAAATTCAGATAATTTGTATGCAATTTAGTCATAAATTCATTCAAGTAGAAGTGAGATTTTGCTGGAATTATATTCATTTGGGAGTGTAAAATACTTTGCACGATAAGGCTTATTAATGAGTGAAACAAGTGAGAAAACGAGGTCAAAAATACAATGTGATGAAAAATATGATAATTTCGGTGTGATGTTATTTATACCAATTTCTTGATTATGACAAATTCACTCCGATTAAGAAAATCCATTTATCGCAATATTGTTGCTCATTTGAAACTGAAATTTGAGCGAAAATCAGTGCCGGACCATTTGACAATGATGATGTATCATTGTTTGCATACGCAACCAATTTATCTAAATTTGTAATGATTTTGAAAATGTAATAAATCACATCAATTTTTTGTTGCTGCCCGAAACTGAGAAAGATGAAGTGTTGAAGCGTTTTGCTGGTGCAAGAATCTATTGAAATGTAATCATGTTTGTTGTTCATTCGCAAATGTCAATCAATTTTGTATGATGAAACGATGACTTGATGCGCACTCAGTTGTCATCGTTCTGACTTCATCTCCTTTTTTTCAACGTATTCTATGATCATTTTTGCGAGAGGTAAAATAAACACATCAAATGATTGGCCATCAGTGATAAATCCCCATAAGAAAAGCACGTACCGAAAAATGTTTGATCACTTCTTCGTTCGTTGTTTTCTTTCAGTTTTGGCATATGATAAATTTGAGTAAAGCCAAAAATGATAAATTGCTTTTAATATAAAATTCCATATATTTACGGTGTCGAGATTCGAAAATGTCAGAATAATCCATCATATTTTGTATGCCACTAATTCTACTCCTACTCTAATTTCCGTTCTCACTCCCGCTATTTTTTTTTTTTTTGGTTGCAACGTGAAATACATGCTCGTTTCCGCCATTTCGTCACCATGAAGCCAGAGTAAACAAGTGTCAATCTTTGGCCTATCGCTAACTTTACCGGTATTTTCTTACCAAATTCATGATGGTAATATTCAAAAATCCAACCATTGTGGCATGAATGTGATGAAAGACTTTGCAAATCGCTTTGGCTAATCAATGAAAAAAAGGCGATAGATTTAACTTTCGATTGTAAAATGTTTTTACATTCAACACAAGAAAATCTCATTATGAACATATCATAGTTAAGTATCTAGTAAAACATGCCATGTAACAACACACTCACAAGATTGACATGAGATAAAAATCAACTCCGAAAAAGAGGTGGATAGAGAGATAGAGAAAAGAGCGCAGCTGACACTCAAAAATTGTAACGACATGAATCAAAAAACCAGATATTATCATCATTCAACATTGCAAACTGAAAACTTTAAATCTTCAGCCGCCACAAAAAACGAGATTTTTGACACATTTTATTATTGATGACAATCTATTATCGATTTCAACGAAAAACAAAACAAAAAACATAGTTTTTGGCGTAGCTCTTTCATTGAACATCGTGCGAATGAATGTGTTCTGTGTATTTGACATTTGACTGACTGATCTATTTGTGAAATGAAAATGGGTAGCAAACATCGTTGGTTAGCCGCCGCCGTCAGTCGATTCAATTATGACATATATGGTGCCATCAATCTCTCTGTACGTAAAATATAATGGATTTGAATGACGTGAAATGGCAGA
Source organism: Contarinia nasturtii (assembly GCF_009176525.2). Lineage (NCBI taxonomy): Eukaryota > Metazoa > Arthropoda > Insecta > Diptera > Cecidomyiidae > Contarinia > Contarinia nasturtii. The sequence goes on along the minus strand of NW_022198046.1, from coordinate 2,439,532 downwards.
ATGGTTTTGTATCTGTGTCTCTGTGGATGTGTGTGTATGTGTGTGATGAAAGACTTTCACTGACGTCGCTCAATCTACCAAACGGCAACACTGGAATCGTTTGGTTAAACGATCAAATCGTTCGGCCGGAAATCTATTCAATGCGCACTGTGTACAGACCATAATTTATTTGGTATTAATTCGATCTAACTAATTTAAACGGGCGAGATACGGCACGATGCGATGACAATAAAACAACAAAACAGCAATTTGTTTTATTTATTTTCTTCGATGTTAAATTTGTGTGCTGGGCCATAATTCAGTTTCGTTGCAGTTTTGTTTTTGTTGGATGCGACGAGTCATTCTCAATGGCATGTCTCTCTGTCTCATTCTCTAGCGATTCATTGTTCGGCTCTTAATATATGAATGCCAAACCATAAATTACACAGCTATATGATGTGTTCAAGAGGGAGAAAGAAAGACGGCTTGAGCGAGACAGAAGTTGAGAAAAACGATTGAGAGAAAAACAGACCTCATGCACAGCATAAATATATCGTTATATTTGATGCGTTATGCAGCCAAACAAACAACGCGAGAATGAGATGCAATATGTGCTTGTATAAAAAGCGAAAGAGCATATAGAACAATACAAATTTACAGTGAACGTGTAAATTATGTACGGGCAATTATTTTACTGTACTTAACAAATTACCAAGCCACATCGACACACACACTGAACATGGAGACGACAGCATGCAATTTCGCCCCGAAAATAACGAGAGCGGGAGCGTGTGTGTGTTTGTAAAAAAGCACAAACAAACCAGCCAGCCAGCCAGTCAACCAACGCCACACAGAACACTGAAAGAACGAAGAATGAGGAAAATTATAGTTTGTTATTTGCTTTTGCTTTGTGTGCAAACCATTACTCGGTGCCTTGTTTTCATTTTGTTCGGTGCAAATATAACGGCTGCGCTGCCGAGCTGAATTTATGGCCAAGGGAAAACGAGTTGAAAAGGAAATATATACGTGTGTAAATGTCGATTGAGTGTGAGCGAGAGAAGTGCAGCCCGAGTGAATGATGATGATGATGGGCAACAGCAGCAGCGATGAGGAGAGGCAACGCATCCAATTTTGTTACATCAAAATATAGTTTTATGCTTTCGCAATACAAAAATGTTTGTTACACCTACAATCCTAAAAACAGTGTTGTTCACTCGCACAAGTGAATGAATATATGCATTTCTGTCAATGGGATTTTTGGGTGAATATTTTCGACGGTCAGAAGACAGCCAAAATACCAGTAAATATCATTAGTAGATTGTGAATTGCGAGCAAACGAGCGCTCACTCATTCGGTCGCCCGTTGCCTTCAGCTCATTTTAACACATATAAAATACTACTCTTTGGCCTGTCTCCCGATGTGTGTTTGCTTGTGTGTTCATAAATTACCTTGAAACACATTAAACTTGCAAGCTTTATTGTCGAGGGTGGGTAAGCGACCATAAATAACATTGATGGTTCTATTTTCTACAACTAAAGCACATTAAAAAGAAATTTATTGGTTACAAACCAGCACAAAATAGTCTGACTATGCACATTCACATCCATAACTCAGCCGTCAGCTTTTCGGTGTTCACATTCTATCTCATTTTGGTCGCCAGTTACATTCTCTCTCTCTCTCTCTCTCTCTCTCTCTCTCTATTTGTGTCTATTTTCACTATCGCTCCAGCTTCACGATCTTGAGTTTTCGTAAAATCAACTTAAGTCATCCGGATCGCGGGCCGAGAAGAGTGAAACAACAGTGGAAAAAAAGTCGTCCACTTTTCAGTAGTTCACTTTTCCATTTCATTGTTAAATAATCAGCGCTCGACATATTGAAACTTAAATAGATTTCTTTTATAGATTTCGTGTGTGCACTTTTCAATAGTTGCACGATCTTTCTTTCTTTTTCGTCTTCTTTGGTGTGTGTGTGTCGTGTCTGCCATAAAAAATCCACACAACGTTTAATGTGTTCATGTGAAACACTTCGCGCTAGCAAGTGAGCGCGCAAACAACACGAGTCGAATGTGTGAATAGTTTTGTAATATTCGTTGTTTCTTGTTACTCTCTTTTTTCTTCTCCATCGTTCTTGTCGTTCGAACTCGCGTAATTTATTAAATTGTGTACATTTAGCTCGTACAGCACTGACGGCGCTCACATATTTTTTATTATTTAATATTTTTGTAGCTTTTGTCTGAGAGAATGTGTGTCTCATTGCAATTTTGGCCATGCGACGAACATTTTGTATATGTTTGTCGATGCATTCGGTTTCTTTCTCTTTTCTCTCCACACTTTTAAATTTTGTTTCTTTCGCTGCCATTCTTCGCAGTGGAATTCATTCGGAACAATTGTTCTTAAAGATTCTTGTTGTTGGATTTCTGACTTTGCAAATTGTTTTGGTGCTTGGTGCGTGTGTTTTTAACATATCACAAGGCGATTATGTAATGAAACACACATGCACCACTTCAACAATGAGAAAATGTAACCGAATTATTACATCTTCTAGATGTTTTACAAACGATTATGCGATAGAAACAAGAGCATTCACTTTTTGCCTACAGTGCTTCTGCTGTTGCATTGACAAAAACCAGTATGTGTATGTGCTGTACTGTTGATGTCGAGAAAATAGCAACAAAGAACATTTACACACAAGAGAGAGGGAGAAAGAGAGAGAGAGAGAAAACGGCGACGCTTGCACAAACACACAAAGTGGAAAAGAACTATAAAAGCCATCGTTCGTAAATTAGTTTTCTTCTTGCAAGACGCTCATAGAGTTTTGGATACGTATTGTAATATCGCAGTAATTTTACTATACATACTTTTCGACATATTTCTCAAGACTATCTATCTATTTTGTCGGTTTTTTTTCGGTCTTTATGATAACTATTTTATGCAGACGTGCTGAACACATATACACACATTCGTTTACTTTCCGCTTTCTGTTCACTTATTTCTTCTTATTTATGAAGAACATTTTATTTATTTATATTGCACTATAAAAATTATTTTTTGTTGTAGTTTTATTTTTTGAACGAAAAATACGACACAATATGTGTGCTCATAAATTTTTTCACTTTCTTCCTCTCAGTTGCCACAGAAATCCGTTGGCATTGAGAGGAAGAGTGAGAGTGGAGAGTTGAAAATTGCCAGAATTGCTTTGAGTGCAGGCATTTTATTTGGTTTTTCCTTTTGTCATAAATATTTGGTTGCCATTGGCCACAGTTAGCAAAGGAAATTTCATTTAACTTTGATATTGTTTTTGGCAAGAAACGAGTTTTTCGGAATCGGAAGTAAACATGTACTATGATCATACGGAAACAAAAGATAATAAAAAAGGCGGATCGATCAAAGTTAAAAAAAGAAACAGCAAAATTGACGTTTTTTTGCTCGTCGGTCGAAAGTAAGTTGTTGCTAGAAAAAGAATTGAAAATGAGTTGAAAGCTACAAATCAGATGCAGTTTCTTTCTCTCTCTCTCTGTCATTCTCAAATTGATACTTTCCATTACAACACTCGAGACATATTTATTCATCCATTTCGACAGTTTTTTTCCTCCCGAAAACATGCCCAAATCACATACAGAATCGTTCCTATTTTCATCTTGCTATCAAATCAAGTTGAATATAAACGAGTCACATAAATCTATCGATTGAAATGTATTTTAATAAATCAAGACAACAGACAACAAGCATTCACATTTACCAGGCAAAATAGAAAAATGGGGACAAAAATATGCCAGCAACAGCGACAGCACAACCAAATAGCATAATATTAAATGGTGCTGGTAAAATAAAAAAAGAGAAAGAAAAAAAGTAAAAATCGACGAAGAAAAAGCCAATACACAAAATATGCGACTAAAGTATACATTATCAATGTGACATTATCTCATGTGCACACATTATTCACAGTGTCAGCGTACACGGAACATCGAACATATTTGATAGACGTTTATTTTTGTTTTTGTATTTTTTTTCTTCTTTTTCCCTCTTAATACGTATCGTTCATTTATTTTTTTCATTATTAAATTGTCAATGAAAAATAAAACTCATTTATAATGAATTATGATTGATTGATGGGTGATTGATTATGGTTACTCACTTGTCTAAGTTCATACTTCAATCTTTATATGTGCATGCATTGATGTATAAATTGTTGAATTGATTGTGGTCGATTTTTTTTATCGATTGGAGGCATGACACTCACTCGGTTAATTCTCTTTTGCACCGTGTATGCACACGGTCGTACATACAATTTGTCTTTTATTTAGTCACAGCGAAAAATGGATTGAGCAAGTTTCTATTTAGATTGATCGCATATGACAATGAATATCGGCCAATCGGCTAATAAGAGGGAACATCGGAAAAAATAATAACTTCTTTACACTCGATAGCGACTGACACATTGCCGATAAACCGAATCAACTGAACATGATAAGTTAAATAAACAAATGAATTATTTTTATGAAGAGCGAAATTGATAGACAGACCAAGAGAGACAGGGAGGTAGAAAGAGACAGAGAGAGCAGTCGCTAACAATTATTATTCCATTGATACTGTCTTATAAGAACGAAGTGAAAAAAAAATGAATACTCTTTTATTCTCGTGCATCAAAAGTGTAGCGCGAATCGTGATTCGGAGCGTGCGATGAACGCGAGCAGCGAAGATAATAAAAAAGCTGTAGTAACAGCAACAGCTAAGACGATGATTCAAGTTCGCAGCGAAATCACGTGAAAATTGAAAATCTAACTTGACAGCCGACACAACAATGATTTTATTTCAGTATTTTGCATTTTGATTGAAATTGAAAGAATCGGCAAGCAAAAGTAAGCAATAAAACAGCTTGCACCGAAAGAATAGCAAAAACAACAAAAGCATTACATTCTATTTTCAACTGGTTTGGCAAATTAATTTCTTACTGTCATTCAATGTCAGTTTTAGATGATTATTCTCGATATCTATCATGTCGATCCGTTTGTTGTCGATATTTGCGATACATTTGCGCCGTCGTTCGTTCTGTCTCTCTCGACAAGTGTATCGTGCTTTGCAATATTCATCTAACAAGACATTTAAACGCCAAATCGATTCCGATCGTAAAACGAAGAGAGCGACTACTTGAATTTTTCGCGAGAAATTGAAATCTCATATTTGTTTCGGGCTATTATCGGGAACTCCAAAAGAAGACAACGAAACAAAACAAAAACCAAAAAAAAATCTCCAATCGGAATGGAATTAATCATTTGCTTTTATAGATTTTGACATTTTTCCATTCTCTTTTGTGCTCTGGTGAGTGTTCAAAATGGAAGCAATTATGAGTTTCAATCATTTAATTCGTAGTAAACATCGTATGCAGAGCTTACGGGTCGTTTCGCAGATCATCGAGATGAGATGCAGATAAAGTAAATTCCTAAAGCTACAAGTTCATTGAACATTAAAAAACCATTTTTTCTTCTGTCTTTCTCGTTCGCTTCCTTTCTTTCTCACTCGAAATTCATGCGCATTTTATAAAAACCATTTCAAATTGGATGCAGAGGCGTTCAAATATGTAAAAAAAAGAAACAGCTTACAAAATGCTTTGCAACTAATGAATAAAGACCGATTGCCCCCGGGCTATACAAATCAAATCGCATGCAGACATTGTGTTTTTGGTCTTGATGGTAGAATGAAACAAATGTTTACGACTTCATCCATTATCTCTTTGTCGCCCGGTTGACAGCACTTTTATCGTTTATCTCAATCGAATTTCGCTACTTATTGCCATTATAAATACTATTTGGTGATTGTTAAAGTTCTGCACAGTTGAAATTCAATTCAACCACAATGACAGTTTCGATTCACGTTCGAAGATGCATATCGTGTGTTTTAAATCCAATATAAAAATATACGGCTGTACGTCGATGTGTTTGGTGTGTGTGCATCTTGGGGTGATTTTGTGCCAATACGAAGACGATATAATGGCTGGCAGGCAGACAGACGGTTTTTCATTTAGGAAACGTTTAATGAAATAGAAAAACTGGATAATTTATCACAGGAAATCACTTGCTTGTTACCAGAAACCAAATATTACCGTATAAAATGCGTTGGTTGGATGCGATTCGCACGAATTGGTGTGCGGTGCGTTGTCGATGAAAATGTTGCCGAAGCAAACACGCCGTTTGTCGTAATAAATAAGTTATATATACATTTCGTTCGAGGGTGAATCCTAAATTCGATTCGAAACTGATTTATGGCTTTTATATCGAGCTCTTCCGATAGATATTTTATGCAGTGAACTCAGCCATGGTACGTGTATACAGGCCAACTAATCGGAACATCAATTTATCGGTGCTATGGTCAGTGTTTGCCTGTGCCAAATATATATATTGTATAAATTTTGTCTTGATTTACGGAGTATTACTTGGGCGCAAGTAACCAATTTTATCCAGAAAAAAAACTTGAGTAACTCTACCAACATCGGTCGTACATCGGGTTTTTTTTTGTGCTTGTGTACATGACGAGAACAATAGAAAGTTGTACGATGCAGATTTTGGTGCATTTTAAAATGATCTTTAACATTTTTCATCGTTGCACCATTTACACGAGTGCGATTCGCAAGAAAAAAAACGTAAATTACACGACGCAGAAACAACAACAAAAATATTTTTGCTGTGCAGATGCCCGATTATCAAGCAAACATGCCATTATTGCCCGCGGATAAACTTTCAACATTTCACCAATGCTCATAAATTTTTTTCTTAACGGCGTAAGCATTTCGCTGTGCGCGTCTCTCTTTCTCTCAAATTACCTTATTTAGACAGCGCCGTATAATGTCAAATTTACATTGTAAATTATAATCAGACAATAATCAAGCAAGATCCGATAAATAAAAGCAACTTTATATCGTCGTCGTCGAATATAAATTGCATACTGCGCGCTTGGCGTGCCGAATTTTTCGCGCATTGCATTTTTTTCTTCAAGCAACGACAATTAACTTCACTCCACTTTTTTTTAATAAAAAAAAGATTGAAAGAGACGAACAAAAAAAAATTGTATTTTATGAGAGAGAGAACGATAAGGGAAAGGAGAGTGAGAAAAAAATAACATGGTTAATTATAATATTTTCTGTTCGGCGATATAATTTTATATGTTCAATTTTATGGTTTTATCATAATAATTATGAGCGTAATTAGAAAAATGCTAAAGTGATGCAGCGACAGCAGCAATGCAATGCATGCACGTCAAAGAAATTAATGTTAACTTATAGTGCATAATAATAAAAAAAGCCATACCAAAGGAATGAAAAACGATGAAAACGATATAGCGGTACAGAAAAAAACTAGGGGAAAATGACTACTTATAAGTTCGACGAAACCTATAGAATTGTACGAAAAACTTACCAAAACTTAGACGAAGTTATGAAATCGCACGCTACTTATGAGAATTTTTACGAACTTACGCTTTGTCCATATACATTAACACACTGCTGTAAGTTCGATATGCGTCAACATGCCGAAACAGTCGCACATGTAGTAGTCAAATGACACAACACTGGTCAACTGTTTTTTTAATTACATCTCACGCTGCAAATAATTTGTATAAAAAAGTAGAACGTATTTTAAAATAAAATGCCAATCCAATTAGTAAATTGGATATCATCCTTGAAAGACCTGATTTTGATATTGAAGCATCGCTCTCAACACTCATACTTATTACTGATTATTCACTATCAAAACCTACTCTTTCAAAAGTGACGTCTAATTAGATGAATTTATATTTCTTGGTATTTTTTCACCGAAAACCTGCTCGACATATTTATACAAATTATTTTCTATCTGATTCAACATGACTAACATTTATTACCATTTACAACATGACAACAATTGACGTTGAAAAACTTACTAGTAATCTATAGGAACTTACGTAAAACTTGGACGAACTTACAAGAATGTATATAGAACTCAAGAGAACTTACGCGAATTTGTGAAACTTACAGATACTTATGAACTTACAACGAGTCATTTTCCCCTAGGAAAAAAAGAAGTAATTTCAAACTTGTTTAGTAACCGCATTTTTATGAGCGCTTTTATTTGCATTTGAATTAATTTGCAGCCCACACATTTTTTTTTTTTTTCCTTTTCACAGCACATTTATTTCCCTCGTGATTTGCGCGCACAGCGTCATATAATCAATGGCGAATAGTCATAAAATTGTGATTACGCAGGGGTATAAATGCTGCCGATTCCAAGAGAGAGAGAGAGAGAGAGAGAGAGAGAGAGAGAGAGAGAAGGAGAGAGAGAAGGAGAGAGTGCATGTAAATTGCAAGTGTTATGAGTGAAAACAACAAAAGCAAGACCTACGCTCACAACAAACATTTCATAGAATTAGTTACAACAAAAACGCAACCGTTTCACTGTATTCATATGGTTTTGTGCACGCTGATTTATTGACACCGAACACGACATCTAATTTGATATTTCGATTAACAGCGTAAGCATATTTTGTGAGCTAATTAACACTCGACATTCCAATGCGCGGTGGCAAACTCAAAGTGCCAGCACAATTTTACGTGCCCGGGTGGGAGTGGAAGAGAGCGAGTCAGTGATCGAACAAAGCAAATGAGAGGTATTGAAAAAGAGCTACAATTCTTTGGTTTGAGTTGACCACCGCGAATCGAATGTGTGGCTCCAGCGTCATGCATGGCGTTTACAACAAAGAAAAAAAAAACAATTTCATTTCAATTGTGTGTCGGTGTGGTTCGACATGTAACAACGATATCTGTCACTTATATTTACAGCAATTAGCCGTAGAATGTAAAGTTGAAATGAAATTTTCAGTGTTGACCTTTTCCGCACCAGTTGTAACACCAGAAAGTTGGCGAAAAATTTAACCCTTAATACAATTTATGTTGTCACTAAATTAGGTAGTTTCATTTCAGTTTTACCACTGAGAATGAGTTCGACACGCTTCTAATTCACCAGTTTTCAATAGCAACAAAAAGAATCCGACCGCAGTTTCAACCGAAAACCAGCGCGACATCGAACAACAACAAAAACAACTCTCTCGAAATGAATTTAATAAATTATTATCACGCACATTCTCAGCTCATGCTTCGTTCAAAAAAAATTTTTGCCATCGTAACCAGTCAAACACACTCGACAAATTTCAAATTCCACTGCTTTGCCATATATATTTATGTGAGCGCGCGCGTTCGACTGCTCGACATGGCTGATTTATGACACGGTAATATTTTTCTGAAAATTTATTACAAAATTTATCGTTCAATCAGCATAATGTTTTAAATGAATTATCAATAAGCGTTTTTGAGCGCTTTACAGTAACAGCTTGGCTTGTTGAAACAACCGAATTTCATGCGATTACCAACGCGTGTTTGAGTGAGACAAACAACGGAAAAAAATATATGTGAACTATTAACATATTTGCGCCTAAAACAGCCAACCAACCAGAGTGAGTGTGAGAAAGAGAAAAAAAATATAAACAGGACGGACGCAACAAAATTTATTAAAACGTACAGAAAAAGTCGACCGAGGTTGAAATGATAAATTATTATTGATTTCATTTAAAACTTTCTACCACATTTGTAATCCAAAATGTGATTCTGCAGCGTGTCGATTCGTGTGTGTATGTTTTTTTTACTCACCAACTGGCCAAATAAATAATCACAAAAAACAAAGTTTCCATGAGTGATAAAAAAACGTAAAAACAGAGAAAGGGAGAGGGAGAAAGAAAGAGAGAGAATGGCCAACGGGCAAAATCAGTGATAATTTTACCATAAAAAAAGAACATAAATAAACTGGCCGAAACGAAATATATACATGATTTTAACAATGCATGATCATTAATTGCGTAATAAATATTGAAAGAGCCGACGAGAGATATACGAATGCGAATGCCTTTTGTCTGCCCACATTTGACTCTGGCGCGCATCGATAGTGTATGTGTGAGTTTCGTTTTTTTTTATCATTTCATATGTGCCATTTTCCATTCGGTTGCATTTTAAACCCCATAATCAAGAATCAATTTCTCGATTCACACATTTCGTTCGAATGATAATGACTGTTGCGGCCCAGAGAACAGAAAATCGAGTCTGTAGAGAGTCAGAAATTGCCGGCGAAAAACCACGGATTAATTGGATGAGGTGTGTTCTGCAATTTTAAATTACCACACATTTGTTATCAACAGTGCGAATTGGTTTCCGAACGTGTGTTGTCTTATTTATCACCCGACATTCCGTGCACTCGATCTGGCATGACATTCGAACAAACCAATCGACCAGAGAACGAAAGAGAGACAAACTCATCGCACAACAACGAAAACAATATTTATTGATTAATGTGAATTTATAATTTTAATGAACTGGTTCTGTGGTTTCTGATTTTTCCGATTCTCTTCTCTGTTCATTGATCTTTTTCGCTTGGCAATCCGGATTACGGCGAGAGAGAGTGTGTTTGTGTGTGTGCAATTTGCACTGATGCAACGCTCATGGAAAGCTGTTCGCATTTTCTTGAATGAGCCGGCATGAGAGTTGGATTCTTGACCGGTAATTTCATCTCAATATGGGTATGTTCGTTCATGCACACACGCGGATCACCATGTTCAAGCTATAAAAGGCAAATTGACATTTTAACGACTTAATATTTGCTGTATAATTCAGTCAGACAACATGTTTTACACAGGTCGCATTTTATCCGTCAGTGATAGCTCAAACCGTTTATTCCCTGCCAATGGAATGAAGAAAAAACACCACATACCTACACATATGCATCAAAATCGCAATCTCTTTTACTCTTGGTCACCTCATCTTGCCAATTTTTTTTACACTCATCTGATGAATATAAATTTATTCTGCACATTTATCAGTGGCCTTTAAAAACCGAAAAAAAAAAAACACCAGAGAGAACGTGAATCGTCGATGCACAACATAAATTATTTCCAAAACGAATGAAATCACATGAATTAATTAACAGTTAATTAATTTACACGCCGCAATGAATTCAGCGTTCAGAGTTTTTTTCGCCTTTTTTGTGCTGCTGCTCTTCGACAAATTCAAATAATTTATGACGCAACTTTTCTCAATACAATATACCCAGGCATTTTAGTGTCTAATGTGACTTTGAAAGTGTTTAAAAAAATACTGTGTTAAAAATATTCAAATTTTTTGGAATTAATGTCTCTATTCAATTAATTTTTATCAATATTTGGTATTAGTGCTGTTGTCTTTTTCTAGAAGCGACATCATAATAGTCAAATAAAATGCGATTCAAATGAACCGACTGCGATCGTTTGGCATTTTTGAACGCCAATTGGAGAAATCCAGGAAGAGAAACGATCCGGTGACAGCTACAATTTATTGGACAAAGATGATTTTTTTATGGAAATTGATGTGTGACATCAACTAATGGAAACTAGTAGCAAAATAGCAACGCATTTTGAATTTATCGTTAAACAATAGTTTATAAGAGAATGCTTTTAGTTCATCGTCTCGAAAATGTGGTAAGATTTAACTAAACAAAGGAATGCTACTTTGAAATGTTGAAATCTTAAATTTCAATAAAAGAGAGTATAACATGTGCTTTCAGATGGTGATAATTTGAATTTTTATAAACATTAATCGTTTGATAAATTCAAATGAGCGGCTTGTTATCGAGATAAAAGAGAATACGTAAACAATCGATTTTTCGAACGAAACTCCATTCGATTGCCAATCATCTGTCAATAATATTTTTATCAATAACAACGTAAAGAAAAAAACGGATATATCTTAAATGAGAAGGTAAAGGAACCACAAACTTCAACTGACATCAGCATTTTTTGGCCACCAATTGACAAGGGCAAAGAAAAAAAGAAACCACATTCAAGATAAAGACAGAAAAAAATGGATGCGGAATTCAAGTAGTCGCCTGGTTACATGTCAAGTCAATCCATCAATCGAATTTGATCGAATGAAAACAGCCAAAATTCGATAACCCGAAAAAAGACTATTGAATTTCAACGATCAACAACAACAAAAATCTTTGGCCGAAGATTCTTTTTTGGTCATCATTCTTCGAACACATCGCACAAAAAAAAGAGAAACACAAACGATATGAATGAATCTTAAGCTCGCTCATTGGTAATTTATTAAAATATTATTCGACAATTTTGCACATCAAAAACGGGCACCGACATCAACGAACTCGCAGAGCAAAAAAATGTCAACCATTCAGATTTAGTGCCATCGATTCAACTGTCCATCAAGCAGATTTCTTCTGTCAGCGTGCACAACTTTGAAAAGGATACACGTTTGCTTGTTATCATTTAAATAATGATGAACAAAAGAAAAAACAAAAAACCTCCGTGTTTTTTCTTCTTTTATCACGTCGCCCTTTTTTCTCTTATTATACCGAATGAATGAATGAACGCACCATCAAAACAAAAAAATATCATAGACTGTCCTTTTTGTGAACTCTTGAAAACATTTGTAACATTTTAAAATGTAAATGCTTACGAGCGGTGATTCACTTCAGATGAATGTCTTTGGTCGCCGTTTTTTTATCAAAGCGATACCACAATAAATCTTCTGTCAAATGTTTTATTCAATACCAAAGCAAATAAATGTTATTGGTGTATTTCGACATTGATTAATTCCGCTTTTATTTTCACATTATTATTCCCGCTCTCTCTCTCCTCGACGCATTTCCATTTTAAATCAATTTAACCGGATTTAATTGCTTTTTGATAAATATAAACACCTTCTTTATCCATTTTTCGAAAATCTGTATCTCGATGATTTCATTCAATGAAATAGAAAGCATTTTTATTTCATTTTTAAATCCTTTTAACTTGAAGTAATTGACAAAGATAAGCAAAACGCACGGAATTTTGTCCTTTGATCCGTTTTCGTGTCAATTAAAAACACCAATTTTTATCAGCCCAAAAGGATAGCATTTATTTTCAATGACTCATTTCATTGGGTGATTCCCACGGTTGGTGCGAGAAAGCAAGAAAAAAGTAAATGATATTCAAGGGTATGTCTAAGCCGATACTATGGCGCTCATCTCCTTATCGCATATGTCATATGAAATTCCAATAGTCTAACAAAGCCAACTTTCGATCCAACTCGGCCTGTTTTACATCATGATTAGAAAATATGGAAATCTCTAGGTAGTGTAGAGGTTATCCTTTTCATTCGAAATTTATGACTGTGTCGTTTGCAAATAAAATTTCTGTGTGGACAATATTTTTTTATCAACTGCAGTATCAATTGCAGTTTTCAAACCATTAAATCAACGATGATAATATTTGTTCAACTCTATCTCTTGCCCTAGTAATTGTATTTATCTATTGCGTACGACATGTTACTCTTGTGTTTCTTTCTCTCGCCCAAAACCATTTGAATCAAATATAAACGAAAAGCTTGGTTGAATTATGACCACCATATCGAATTCGTAAGCGAACAAACTTAATTTTGCCTTGGCCGCGCCAATTTATTTAAGTTTCTGCTTGCACAGCAGAAAATCGTGTGGATCTTTATCATCATTTTAATTTTCGCGTAAAAATGTTATAGTTTGCAGCTTTTTGGCGTTTTCATTTTGCTTTTGCGTGATTTATGCATTTGAAGCGGCAATGGTCAGAGTTGAAAACTTTTCTCGAACACTTTTTTTCGCATCTTGCAACATGCATTTTTGCGCGAACGAATAATGAACGGGAGAGGTTGGCAAGCAAAACAGTAATGTTGACGGCAGCAACGGCAACCGATGCATTTTGTCTTCTCCGCGATGCACTATTATCTTTTCTTTGTGTGTTGGTGTTGTTGCTTTGATTGTTTGTGCATTTAGTGCGCACTGGCCGTGGCAACAAGACAAATGACTTGAAATTCCGTATATGATTGTATCGCATAATAAATTTTCCGTGCTGCCAAATGGTTTTTCACTTCTAAACTGTAAACGTGCACATCCAATGTGGCACCAAACATGAACACATACAAACAAACGACTGCAAAACTACCATGTTAGTGGCGATGAATTTGAAACGAGAGAGAGAGCTGATCTCTAGTTAAGTTGAAGCATTCAAATAACAAGCGAAAAACTGCCATCATAAAATTGCGATGTCGAGAAGCCGAAAGATAGAAATAAAAATAGTGTGAAAAAAGTGCAGCAAATGAAAATACATTATTTATTCTAATTCCCTTTCGTTTGGTTTTTTCATTCAAGAAAGAAGCGATTGCCAAACAGACCAACTTTTTCGGCATTTTGTGTTAATGCAATGCTATATACGCGCTGTCTAACTCGAGCACAACTTACTTTAAAAAATTAAATCGTTTTTTTTTCGTCTCTTTTTCTTCTTCGCCTTCGGTTGTTTTTTCTCGTTTGGTTTGCTCGCGCACAAGATGATCTTTGTGATTTCTTTTCGGAATAGCGCGCACATTGGGCACGCGTTTGACTTCAGTTGATGTCACCGCATGCATATAAATTGCAACGAGTTCCAACTCGAAATTTAAATTTAAATTTGCGTATTGCAATTTTCTTGATAGTTCAACTGCAATAAATAATTCTGCGTGTGTGTGTGTGTGTTTCTGCATTCAGCTTCATCACCACACTTTTTTGTTCGTGCCCATTCTATCTCTTTGAATTTCTCGGTGAATTTTGTTTTTTGGTGTTTTTAGTTTTGGTCGTTCCATTTCTGTGTGTCTCGATGATTTGTAGCGTGAACGCGCGATTTTTTATGTTCACTGCAGAATTCACTTTGCCTTTAAGAAAAGGGGTATTTGGTGTGTGTTCTTTTTTGCATTTGCATTCATTGATATATTGAACGGCAACTGACATTGGATCAAGGGGAAAAACTAGTGCATAAAAAATATCGACCATGAATAAGAGGAGAAGAAGGGAAAAAATGCGTTGTGCGGGTAAGTGCAGATATAGTTAATAAAACAAACCATTGCAAAATACACACACCGCATCGAACCAACTGAATACCGTTTTTTTAAGAGAGAAAACGGAAAAGCAACGTATGTATACGAATAAATCAAATTCAATATGAAATATTCACAGCGTTCAGACATTTATCACAGCTTTGAATTATCACAGCACATTTTGGAAATATATTTCATACATTGGGCTTGTTGGTACGTGCACGTCTGATTCGGGTGCGAGAGTCACTGTGTATGCGGAAATAAATTTCCATTTGTACCAAACAGCAGCAACAACAACAGCAGCAGTTGTAGTGGTAGCGACGATAGTTAAGAAAGAACCAAAATGTCTCTCGCGTATGCATATTTTTTTTCGCTTTGTGAAGCACATATTCGTTGGAACAAATCCTGCTGCGCACGTTGACAAATGCTCAACCACTGAACTGTATATCATTCACCGGTTAACATTTTGTGTTCGCTCTGTGCGAGCCATCGTTGATGATTTTCCGGCACAAATTCTTCGTCTTCGAATCCGTGTGTCGCTGTTTTCATATGTATATAAATGTACACTTCTTTTTTCTCTCTTTCTCTCTCTCTCTCTCGCTCTTCTCTCTTCTCTCGGCTCTGTCACATTGCCCGACGCGAATAAATTTTATTTTATACATTCAAGGCAATTTTGCAAACGAGATCTTTTCAACTCGGTAGCAGCGGTTCAGTATTGTGCATTAAACGCGATGTGACATCGGTAGTCGCTTGCTGAAAGTAAAATGAATCGTTTTCGGATACGACAAATACACAGCATGTGCATAGAACCAAGAGAGATGGAGAGAGACAGAGAGGACATCACATCGAATCGAGGTAGTGTTCTGAGGTTGACAATGTGCTCGGGCTATACAGTGTAGTTGCTGATGATGCTGATTCTGATACATCATGCTCTACTGCCATTTAAAAAAAAAAACAGAGAAGAAACAATGTTATCCCATGTGATACATGGACACATTAATTTTTTGTTCAACTTTTGCTTCTCTTCTGCTACATTTCGTTTGCTAAACATATATACAAGTATGCTAGTGTGTTGGTGATGCACTGCTGTGACTCTGGCACCGGCCACATAAAATGACACGAGAAATCCATGGATATCGCAATAACATTATGAACAATGTATTTTATGTGATTTTCATCTTTTAGCTGTCATTGTCATTGTTGCTTCTTATTCGTGCTCAGTGTTTCGTTCACCAAATATCAGTACATACACTTGAAAATGTAATCCTCTTCGATGCTCTCGACATCAACATCAGTTGACGAAGTAGGAATCGTCTATAAAAAAGGGGTTATACACCGTTTTCACTAGTTTCCACGGGAAATCAGCATCATATATTTCGGTAGCCAAAATGCAATACGTCCTTCCGATTCCATTTCATTCGCTCACTCTTTCTCTCTAACTCCAAAATGCAATCAATTCTCACTTTGCTCTTCGTGCATTTCAAACGTGAATCGATGTGTGTGTGTGGTAAACGTTATTTCCACATTGGAACAGTTCGCTTGCTTTTCAATTCACTGTGACATTATTTTGTTGCACACATTGCTTTTCAACTGTACGATGACAGCTGTATGTTGAAAATTATTATTATTTTTTTATACTGCTATTCAGTTGTGCTACACCATCATTCGCATTTTGGCTTATAGTACCAAATGAACAAGCTCTTCGTCGATCCGTTGGCATTAGTTGGGAGCCGTAAAATTGTAAATTTTGCATGTGACACACAATGTTTCCAATGAAATGATATTTTATGACCAAAAAGCTTTCATTCTCTCTATTGCCACAATTTATATCACGATTCCGTGGCGCATAAAACAGCTTTAGCTCGGTTTTGCCAATGCAAAAAAACACACACACACACATACCGGCTTCGAGTAAAATATGGATGACTTATGAATGAAACATTTGGCCACAAATGAAATGAAAAATTCGCACTTTTTCTCTCTGTCCCCCCGCCACTCTTCTCTCACTCTGTTTCTTTTTGCTCTTGATTCTGTGGAGTGTTTGAAAAATTGCTGCGAATAGCTTTCAATAAATAGAATCGCTAGAGATTGCCGTGATCAATGGAATGTAATTTAGAGCGAACGATGACATTAATTGAGTTCATGTGACTTGTGCGACGATTTTTTTTCTCAAGTCGAAAATAAATTGTTGAGTTTGAACTGTGATTTCTCGTATGTGTCATTTCATCGCTTCGAGTCTGAAGTAAATTACCTCAAAATCGATAAAATACATATAAAATAAGTTGAAATTAATTAAGAGACGACGCCAAAACTTCGACTTATTATCATTCATATGACCGAAATCGAAAAGAAAATCCACAATAATATGTTGCGCATGGCTCTCATTTAAAATGGTCATCCAATTTATTTGAATTAAGTTAATTTATTTCACTCGCTGTAATTATCATCTCATAGACATTAAATAGATTTTTATATTTAATCGTTCGAATATAAATGGGGTTATTTAGCATACGTTTGAGATTAACAAATGCAATTTCGGGTTTGAACTGATGGCGATTATAGCAAACGACGTCGCACAAATAACATAAATTCATTTTGTTTATTAAAAAACTATTCCTTTGATGGCGAGCGCGCAAGCTACTAAACCAGAAGCAATATAACGACCAACAATCACCATTTGAAATGAAGGAGACAAATAAACCGAAGCAGGCAGGCAAGAGAGAGAGAGAGATAAAAAGAGAACGAGCTCATTTGATTTCATGAATTGTCACAGCAACACTATTGTCGTCGGCAGATTTCATTTTTGTTCGTTGCATGAAAGACGGAAAGGTAAAATGAAACTGTGAAACGACCATTAAGAACGTTTGTGAATGAGACAGGTCTTTGCATCCAATATACGAATCCACAAAATATACACTAATGTCAAAGCTCGAACACACACACAAACTCTCATGCACATGCCAGCAGCCATTTAATCCTCATATATTCAACAAAACGACTTGTTCCATTTCAATATTATTTCGATCTCCGACTAATAGTCCTCTCTTCTCTTGCCATCTAAATGCGTATTTGACGTGTATTTGCTGCGCGTTGTTGTTGTTATTTTTTTTATTTCGTTCACTTGGGTCTTCTCTCTCGGTTCTCATATACACACACAAAACGACCATTATGCTCCTGTGGCATGTGTGTATTGTATGTTTGGATCTGTCTCTATATTGCGGTCGAAATGTGTGATATTATGATACGGAGTTGCTTTTAATCGTTGCTCAGTGCAACTCAATTTTCCATTTTCAGATCGTATATCTTTTTAATGGCCAAGACATTTTATCTTTGATAAAGCCGGAGACGCCGTGTGCTCAGCAAACATACACAATGGGAATGCACACACAGTGAGAAAGAAAAAAAACATAAACTGTCTTACATATGTGACACGTTGTTCAAATTAATATCATCGCAAATGTGCTCCAGCACATAAGGAACTGCACATAAATCGACACTTAAATGGCCTTTGACGACGGCAAATATCGCCTTAACGCACTCTATCCCATTCCATTTCTCTCCATCGCACCCATCCAATGACCAGCGCTGTTCTTTTTTTTCTGATTTCTGGTTTGTGCTCTTTGTGTGTATCAGAGTCGCCGCCGACGTCGTCATCATTGTTGTTACTGTTAATATTGCGGCCGCCGTTCGTTTTGTCTTTAATTAATTAATTGTCGGCTTTGACACCAAATTGTGCGTACATAATTTACATATTTTGTTACGATTGTTGATTAAAGATAATGTTCCATTCCGCTTCGTTCAATCAGAGCGCGACCGCTTTTGAAATGAATCGTTGAGTGAATAAAAAAAAATTACGTCGTTTATTGAATCGCCCCAAGAATGGGCTAATGATTGATTTGGTGTTGAGCAGCATTAATTTATTACATTTGATAAAATGTGAACGATATCTCTCTTTTGTCTGTGATGCGATGTGCCGACGATGTTTTGTGCTTTGGCGTCTACATTACTGAAAATCTAATTCGTTAGTATAATTCAAACAATTCGAAATGCTACGGTGATTGATGATCGATTCAAAACCAAAAGATAATTTACGAAAACGATTCATTTGTTGTTTTTTCCATCTCCGTCTTCTTTTTCTTCTGCTTTCAATCATTTAATGGCAATTTAATTACACAGTACAGTGACTTGTTTGCTTGAGTTTCCGTTCGATTGAAATTGAATTGTTAGACATTATCCGATAATTTTACCTTTGAAACGGAAAGAAAAATCGTGATGTTTTGTATGGCATGACATTCAATTTGCGTAAAGAATTTTGGCACCACCGCGGTGATTTTCACAAATCTGTGACAGACAGCAAATCGCGCACTTACGTAACACAAAAATGTGAACAGCCGTTGTTGTTGGTGCTGCTTATTATTGAAATTCAATTTGTGAACCGACACGATTCGACTTTTTTTTTCTGATCCATCATCGTGAACGCATTAAAAATCATAAATGAAAATTGAACGAACGCGCTTCAACTTTCCTAATAAGAAGCTCAAGTCAAAACGATGATACGCCGATAATAGATTGAGCATGCATTAATCAATAAACGAATGAAAAGTCATTACTCATTTCAATCATAATATTTTTTCTTTCGTTCGTTCATTCCGTCGGTCGGGGAGTTTTGTTCTCTTGAGTGCGGAGGATTCCTTTTTGATCGACACAAATGTGTTTGAAATACAAATCGGAACATTAAATCTGAGAGAGAAAAAAAGTAAAAGAAGTTGGATTCTATTCTTGGGAGAGCAAGAGAGAAAGAGAAGAAAAAAGTAAGAAAAAGTATCCGTAATGATGAGAATGACGTGGTCGAAATAAAAAAGAGCTGAAATAATCCCTGAATAATTAATAATCCGTGTTGACGCCATCCAGCCATCGGCCATAGAAAACATAACGCGAGCTCTTATGCACACATCATTTTGGCTTCAATCAACATAGAATGCGATTATCAAGTCATATCTATCTCCACTCTCTCTGTTCGACTTTGGTTTGTCCGAAAGATTTCCGCCCAATTTTGAAAAATCCTGAAGAAAATGAAAACGTAAATTCATCATTGTTTGCCTTTCATCTGCATACACAAACAAATCGGTCATTATTCTTTCTCTTCGCCGTCTCCGCGTACTTTTCGATTCACAGTGAAGCCATTGTAAATTTTAATAAATTTTTTTTTTCCTTTTCATTTGATGAACAAAACGGACACAAAAAATGAAAAATGCTCCTACTTGAAACGGAATATTGGTGTTTTTGTTCGATAGATGTACGTGTGTGCGATGGTCGTGCGTGTATGCATTATACTCATTGATTGCATGATGCGAATCATTTATCATATAGCCAAAGCAACAAAAACTCAATCAATCTTCTGACGCCGGCAGTCATTAATTTACTGGGGTTGAGTGTGTGTGTGTGTGTGTAGAACAACATCAAGGAAACGAAGATAATCACCGTGTTTATTGAAGAAAGAGAGAAAACAAAATAAAAAATCGACTACAAAATTCATCCATTGAACGCATAGTAATGACATAACATGACGTGACCATTTGATGGTTTTCTGCTTTCACACATATTTTTCGTGTGTCAAAAAGGAACCACTTTTCGTTTCGATAATTGCAGTTGTTTTCACTTTGCTTTCAGTCAAGTCATCGCCACCACCGATCATCAACGCTGTCAATGTGTATGCGGCTTATACACGGTTCAAACGTTACAAACTTCCTTCTGTAGTTTTTGAGAATATGTGTGTCTGTGTTAACAGCCAGTTGTTGGCACTTTCTAATATAATTCCTTTCATGTTTTCTCTTCTTTGGCAAATCCAATATGGATGAAATTATTAATGATATATCCGTTTTCTGCAAAATCATAAACCTTTTTTCTCTCTCTGTACAGTGTACACACAGCATATAATGGCAGCCCATGGCAATGCATTTATCGACAGAATTCATCAGTTAAAAATTAGTCACACACATCAACGCAACATGAATTTATTACATGTTTTTTGTTCGTTATTGCTTTTGTTATTTTACGCTCATCGCGATCTCATCGGTGATTTATTTTTCAAATTTGCCACAGGGAAACCGTTTTATATATCCACATTCGAAAAGTGGATAGGGTAAAATGATGTGGATTAAGCTGAAGGTGAAGGACTTGAACGAAGCACTTGCCGAAACATTTCAAATGCAAAAAAAACCGATCAAGAAAGGAGATGGAGAAGAAAACAGCAGAGGTCAATTCACGCGTTATTTGTTTGAAGGATTTTGAAAACCTCCCAGGGCCATTTACTTCGTATCGATAAAACCATCTTGTATAGAAACACTGATCACAATCGATATGAAGCATATCGAAAGTAAGCACGCTTCCAAATACATAGTTTCTTATACTTCGTCACGCATTAGATCAATTCCTATAAAGTAATGCGATAAAAATAATTCCCGGGTAATCAGTCTAATTTAACACACCATCATCATTTGTTTACGAACGAGCGGAGCAACTAAGTAAGCACCCACACGGAAATGGCCAAAGAAAAATGGCCAACAATAACTTATAAACTCACCGGATTTATTGGCGGCCACAAATCAGTATGACTTCTACATTCTGGCGAAGTCGTTCTGTGGAATGGGCGATTGTGAAGAAGAATGGCAGATCAAGAATGAAAAAAATCGGAGACATTCTAATCTAGTGGAATGGCTAGGAAAACATGAGCTAATCGCTCGGTCATAAGAGAAAATCCCATTTGATTGTTCCAGGCATATTCATAATCATTTTTTTTTTGGCAAAGTAATTGCCTGTCTTCTAAATGCATATCGATTACATAGAGAGACACACACCAAGGGAATCTGTCAAACTGAACAAGATTCATTGCTGTGAAAGAGATTTTCATTGAATGCTGTGTGTGTGGTATATATGATGAGCGGCAGAGCAACATGTCATTCATAAAATAACATCAACTGAATGCTAAGCTTAAATGATGGCCATACAATTTATACTTGTAACAAAATAAGTGACAGCCTCTGTCAGTGTGAACGTCGTTTCATTGTTCTCGCCAAAATAGACAGATGGATGTTTGGCTGTTGCTGTTGTGATGCTGATGGCTATGGGGTCAAAGTGTACTTGGTTCGACTGGTGTTTCATTCACACAAACACACACATGTATAGACACAATCACGCGCTCACTAATACGGTGACACCAGAGAATGTTCTAGGTTGACGCATGTAATTGCATGTTCAGTCTATCTCTATATCGTTTAGATTTCGAAGAGAACCGGTCGGTTGAATATCGTGATGATTGATTGCGGAAGTGCAAATCTTTAATGACGTTGATTTGAGCATAAGATTTATGTTTTCTGTTGGTGGAAAAGTTTTGTGGCGTGACAGGCCCTTTTTCCTTTTGCCTATGTATGCTTTGTGCAACCATGAATTATTATTATTATAATAAAATTATCATAATAAATAATTCGGATTGCGCGATAAAGAGAGGGTGAACGCGTCACTGATGCGACGAATGATTTGTAGTTTGATGTGTGCACAAATGTATGATGGTGGCGGTGTGGCAGTGACAGTATGGTGTAAATGTACCAGAATATTGATGGTGCTTTGAGTGCGAAAATATAACGGATATACACGGATTACATAGCAAATGGGAGATGATTTTGAATTTTCTGTCATAATTTATTCGGTAGCGCAGGGGCTCAGATGGTGTAGAATTCTTGATTCACTCACTCTCTCGCATTCGCTGTACCCCTTCCTCTTTCCTTCTCTCGAGAGTGCTTCACATAAAATTTTCATTTGAAAATGCATATCTCTCAGTTCATCTTCGAAAAAAAATGGAAATAATACGATTTCTAATGCACCCACGTGAAAGTAGCGGCAGCCTCGCTACCCAATCGACAGTAACAATATTGAATAAATCAGAATCAATTGCGATTAGTGTTGGCTTTTTGGGGCTATTGATCCGTGTCGAATGGAATGAAACAGAGTTATTAGTTGAGCGCATAAAATTGCATGCATAAAATTTTATGGTAATTCAATCGAATCCGCACTCACAAGGCCATTCGTTTAATGTTTCATTTAAATGGAAGGAAATCAAATCAATTCAAAACTGATATCGATAACATATATATAAATTGTACACTTGCTTCTTACCCAGTACATTTCTGTCATAAAATGAAATGGGCGAATTTAAGAGTTAATATCCAGTCGTCAAACCAACGGAGAAATAGAGTGAGCGACCGAACGAGAAAGAAAGAGGGAGAGAGAGATAAATAAACTGCAACCATGCAAGCGCAATGTCATTTACATTTTCCGTTATCACATTTTATTCTCTCTTTCACTCGATGTAGATATTTCCAATAAAAATTGATGGCCTATCCGCATTTTCATGACATGCACGGGACTATAGCATCAAATGAGAGTCAATGTATGTTGTATCCAAGCAGCAGCAGCAGCAGCACAATCTCACGATGGCATACATATAAAACGTAATAATATCATTATGACACTTAAGCGGACCAAATGCACCTCTTGAGAGATAGCGTAAATTGAAATTCAAAAATGTCGCCCGATTCGAGAGAAATAGGTGGCAACTTTTTTTTTACATTTTTATCAAAAAGTCATAAAAACAGTATGCGCATTGAAGTGAACAGAAATGCCAGCCATTTTCATATATCTTATAAATATAAAAGTAATATTTCGAGATGACATTTAGGTGACATTAAGCTATTGGCTTGGAATCTGTAGTTAAATTAAAGATTCATAGCTTTTCTTTTCAAATATCTGTGTATAATTCGAACGAATAAACCATCCATTCGAGGTTGTATTTTTTGTTCGTCTGTGTTTCATAGCATGAAATCGGGCACTATTTTGACGTTGATATGACATTGCTAAGAGAAATTGTTGGCTGCTCCTTCTGTATGTCAGTCTTGAAATTGAGTCGTGATTATCATGAAAATCAGCACGAGCATACACCAACCATTAAACGTTGAATGTGCGAGAATTTAAAGCATGTGCAATTAGAGAAAAATCATAATTGAAACATTTCAAATCGATAAAAATCTCTGCGGTTATATTTTCAAATTTACAATTTAATTTGTTACAAAAAAAAACTGTTCAATAATATCTTGGAGCTATCGCTCAATGCAAAGCAGTGTGTCGGCTTTGACTAAATGTTATGCTGTTTCTTTCTTTCTTTGGCCTGTCGGATCGTGAGTAGTAAATATATTCAACTATCACGAAATGGATTCGAGACACAGTTGGATGCCAATGCTAAGAGACAAACACACATTGAGCAAACGAGCGAACGCAGTTGTGCGCTCGGGACAATGCCAATTGAGTGTGAAACACGACGAATGCATTTTATGGCTGTAAACAACACAAAGTGCCATACACAAGAGATGAGTGCTATTAGCAAGGCTCGACAACAACTGCGTGCGCGACCAACAAAAAATGACACATACATTTTCCAAATGGAAAATCGTGTATGTTTTTATAAAGACGATCACCATGCAAAGGAACAATGGAAATATATTTATATCGAATCAGCATGAATGCAGTGGAATTTTTCAATTTCAAGCTAAAAACCACAATGACTGTGCGTACGCGATACCATTTTTGCTCTCACTCTATCTCTCATTCTCTGAACAAAAAAAAAAACAAAAACCGATCAACGTGAGTGCACGCCACGATACACGATGAGTGAGTTCACATATTCCGATAAATATTAAATTATGAATAGACTTTTAATATCAAGCTGAGCGCAGCCATTGCCATTGCTATTGAATGTTGTGTGAGTGCATTGGTTTTTCACTTCGTTTTTGCATATTACATAAATAATAAAATCCTCGATTGGTGAGTGAGATGCAAACAGAGAGTGCCAACTATTTTCATTGTAAATGTATATATTGAGTTTCAGCGGTGCCAAGACGACCAGAAAAGAGTCAAAGGACTGAAGCTGCTTGATCACCGCATGATGTTTTGAGTGTTCGTAAATTGTTTCGTTTCGATTTGAAATCCATTCGGCGATTGTAGTCGACGTGAGAACATAAATTCGCCCAGTTGAGTAGCATGCGCGAACCCGATAGAGCAAAAATGAGAACTCGGCGGCAATTGCATGTTTTGCATCAAAGGCCTGACCCGCCACTGGAATATATGTTTTTGTCATCGTTGTCGATGTTGTTGTTGTATCGTTTAATGATTTTTTTACGATTTAAATGAGAATTCTATTGGCATCAGCACATAAATTTGTTGTGTTAGAACACGCAATTTCATTTGATTTTTGCGCTTCATTCGAAATCATTGAATCTTATTTGAAATGAAACAAGCATTGCCTGTGTAATGATTGCGCAAAAGGTTAAACTCTATGAAATAAGGAACACTCATAAAAATACCAAAAACCATCAATATCAATTTGAGAGCTGTCTCGCTCACTTATCAATTTAAAATCCTAGAGACAAATGAACAAACACATAACACAACTATATAACAAAGCATTACAATGAACTTTAATCAAGATCTATAACAATTTATTTTTATGATTCACACTCTTTCGAAAGAGAGAAAAAAAAAACATAAAAACCTAAACGTATGAATTTATGCGTTTTTGAGTGAGCGTCGTTGAGTGTTGATCGTTGAATCACAGCCATCATTATAATTTTCTTGTTTATATTTTTATGACTTGAAAAATGTATTCGAAGAAACTGATTGAAAGCATGTAGAGATTGAAAGAGAGAGAGAAAGAGACGCAGAAAAAAAAGGTCACTGAAGTGACACTCACTGACGATGTATGAATGAATGGTCAAACATTTCAAAAGAGACACATTTCAAAGAGAAATTGTTGTTGTTACCGTCATTGTTGGTGTTGTTCAGCAAACAGCGATCATGACCAAATAAATAAAGCAATCAAATGGAATAAAATTGTAATGAATAAAATAATAAAGGCAAATGAAATTGTCAATATATCTCAATAAAAGCAATAAACAGCGTTCAAAGTGAGAAAATGGCCTCTCTCTTTATTCGCGAAGTGCACGCGGCATATTCGATTTAATAATTGCTTAACAAGCGTACAAACGTTGTTTGTTTGTATTGCAATTTGTGTGTCGATTTTATTCGTGACAGAGCGTCGCACGAGAATGCATACAAAGCGGCACACAAAACAGCGAATAGCATCGACAAAGAACAAATAAACAAAATAAAAAGCCAGCCTATTTTTCGAATCAATTTACCAATCACCCAATGTAATTGATTCAATTATTCATTGTTCAGAATTGAGATTTATTCAATGACGTTAGCGTCAAATGTTCACTCACAAGAAATAAAAGAAGATGGATGGTTCTCCTTTTTTTTCACACATTTCGAAAGCTCTTTTCGATTTATATTGACCGACATTTCGAAAATTCATGCAACTTCGAACGGAAAAACACATATGCATGCAAAGAAAGTGCTTAGTGTCTTTTTAAGTGGCTGTTGCATGAAAAGATATCTCTTTTTGCTTTCGGGGCCTTTCGGTATGCACGAGATAAAGACCATAATCTGACACTAAACCAGTTTAATCAATAATCATGTCTTATTTACGTTTCACGTGAATGAAGCGAATATCATTCAGCATTAATTCAAGTGAAAAACGTGCGCACGGAACCAATGTGTTTCACTTCGAAACGTACAGATAGCACTTGAAAGCAGCTTGAAAAATATGATTAGATTTATAAAATGACGTGAATCTAATCGAATTACCGTCGTCTTAAAATAAAAATGAGATAAAACCAAAATTAAGATATAAATGAATTATTATTATTTTTAATCGTAAATTGTTTTTTCATGTTAATATTTAAAAAAAAAAAAAAAAAATTTTTTTGTTTTCCTTTTTGTGCGTAATTCATGGGCGATTGATATTCAAATCGAAGGTTTTTCCTTCATTTTTAATAACTAATCTCGATTGATGGACAGCATATTTGTTTGAATGTTTCCCAAAGAAACTAAACTAAAAAAAGCGATATCTCCGGGCTTGAGACTCGATTTGACCCAGCAGTGTTTCGATGTGGCTTTCCATTTTTCATTCGACATCCACCCGCTGTGTTTGAGCCGACGATGACACATATCATGCGATGATATCATAATATTTCAGCCTACATGCTGTAATTGGTGTCACCAACAACAAAAGATTAACCGTTTTTGAATGCAACATCGAGGTCTCCATTTCTGTCACTCTTCATAATTTTTTTCTCTCTCGCTGTTTCTCTCTCTATTCCGCCTTTTCGCTCTGTCTGTCCCTTACAATTTCCGAGCAAGCGGCGAATAAGAAGAAAAAAAACAGCAATCTATATTAAAATAATAAATTATACGCGACACGGCTACTTACTGCTTGCTGCGAATGTAAGTGTGTGTAAATGTGACAGGCGACCGAAAAACTGCAGTAGTTCTTCTTCTTTCGTTTGCTCTTGATGCCGATGCGCGCACAACCAACGATGAAAAATTACATCGCGGCTAAAATACAATGGTCTCTTCTTTCTCTGTTCTGATGGGTTTTTTTGCGCTCTCTCGTTTCTTTGTGAGCCGCTTCTCTTTTTTCGGCCTCCTTTCGTGTCATTCATAATACGAACATTTATTTTCGTTTTGGCTGCTGCTTTTGGTGAACATTTTTTTTTTGCTCCGCATCGCATCGTTGCCAACATACAAACACACAAAATATATTCGCAACAAATGACTCTCCCGTTTGTGTTGCCATAGTCCATAATAATATTTATCGCATAATTTATTTCTCAGCCGAAAAAAAGACGACAACTCACATGAAACAGAGAAAAAAACTACACAATGAACAAAACTCTGACAGTTTGAATGGCCAACTGCTTTATTTCTTATTGCCGCGTCGAAAATTAAGTGGTCGTTGCGAAAAATTGAAGAGGATATTTATCGCGCAAGATGCAATTTCACCATATAAACGTTCGCATACACTGCTTTTTTGTTGTGGTTGTTCTTTTTTGGCATGGCGTAAATATCGACAGCAGCAGTCACATGAGAGAGAGAGAGAGAGAGAGAGAGAGAAGTGAAGAGGAATTCATAAAAGAGCAAACGAAGAAGATTGAGTGTACCGATAAGAAGATAATTATGCCGAATATGGAAGATCAAGCCGCTTTAGCGCTGGCCGCACTGATAATAAATTTGCCCAGCCGACGAACGAATATAATGCATGTTTCATTCGCACACAGTGCACATTCTGTATGTGTATGCGTATCGGCATTTAATGTGAACAATATGGCCAGTGGCTTAAGCATTGCCATTGTCGGATTTGATGCGCTTAATGGCATTGTTAACAATAAAATGTGAATTTATGATTTTAAATGGACGATTTGCCGCAGTTATATTAGACAACACATCGATTTAGTTTGCGCTTAAGATGGATTTAAACGATCATCATTGGTGTGTTACACCATATCACATTAAATTATTGCACACACACACACATCAAATTTACGAGCATTGTGATTTCGTTTTCATTGCCTTCGGGTCGATTGCACTTTTGGAAAGTAACTTCACACTATCGTTGCAAACTGTTTCGAATGACGCAATCGAATTGTTTGACGATTTTTTCAGCACTGCATCGATTCGGTCGTATACATTTAATTATTCATTGATAAAACGAAGTGCATTTCCAGTGAACAACAACACTTTCGCAGTGCATTGAATTATGATGCAATATATTCCAGCAAATCATAAATTCATACGAAATCGTTTCATAGTTTAATCAATTTTTCTCGCAAATGTAATAAAAATGCACATGACGATAAATTAATTTTACTTTCGATTTGGTTTTTTCTTCTTCTCTTTAGCGCTCTGGAAACACTGAATACTAATCACAAACAAACAACCATTAAAACATATATAAAGCATGCGATGCGCAACCAAAACGAAACGATGAACCGCTGGTGGTGGTGCTGTTGTTGTTACAAACGAAAAGACCATTAAACGAAACACACCACATTCATCTCGTAATTTATTTCGCTACACAATAAAATATTAATTTTTTCCCACTAACAAACTCATAAAAACACATTCATAAAACTCTCATTGCATTTCCAAGCACAACCAAATGTATTTGTGTGTTACGTGCGTGTATACAAACATTAAAGCACCACACAGCGACCAAACCAGAGCATGGACGAAAAAAAAACACGGAGAGAGAAATAAAACAAGAGTCAAATTAATTAGCATACATTGTTCATAATAATAAAAACGATCAAACAACCATGAATTTCGCGAAAAAACGTCTCTTTTTTTCTTGCAAAACAACTTTGAATGCGGGCTTTGCTTTAGAGATGGACGCAATCAAACACTTTTGTAGTGTGATTCAAGTCAAAATGGAGAAAAGATCATTTCTTTCATTTTCGAGCGTCTTGTGAACATTTCACAAGTTTTTTTGCCCTGACTTCAAACCACATGCTTCGCCAAAAATTCTGAACATGTGTAATGATGCTTGCACAGGACAGACAATAATCTTTTGCACATTTTACGTTTCATATTCAAGCGCGTTTTCACGTATGTTCTTATAAGTACACTCATACGATCGACAACACGCAATTATGTGCTTAACAACATTCATAATTATACATATTCATATTTCATTCGCAAAAAAAAACGAGCGAAGAAGAAATATATTTGCACACGGTACGCAAATGCAAAAAGAAATTGCCGAAAATTCTTGGTGCTGTTCTGCAAACGATTTTTCTTTGTCTTGTTAAAATTCGACATGTTCTTATTTTTCTTGTAGCTGTAGTACATGAAATCAGCGTAGCTCGTTCTTGGCTTGATGCTATTCATTTGTTTTTGCTAATTTTTCTTTCTTTTTCGATTGCGTGTTCGTTCTTTTGCTTCGAAATCGAAACAATTTTCACTCTCATTTTTTCTTCTGCTTGTATCTTTCCGTTTGCGAAAGAAACACAGTATTTGTACGTGCAATTTGACGATGACGACAACAACAACAGCAGCAAAGCCGTTTACCAACTTTCTGACTGTTGGGCAATTTATCATAATTACATGAAGTAAAATAAAATATATGCATCAAAAATCTTTTCGTAAGCGATAAATCATACAGCTGATGTGCACGAGTAGAAAAGAGATGGCCTACGTTACACTCCGGCAATGAGTCGAGGGAGGTGAACAATGTTTATGTTAAGTTTAAATGCGTCGTTTTCGACAATGTTGTATTCATAATTTTTCGTTGAAAATTTATTGCAAGACCTTTTTTCTTCTCTTCTCTTCTCTCTCTCTCTCTCTCTCTCTCTCTCTCTCTCTCTCTCTCTCGACGATCATGATTATTTTCGCTTTGTGTGTCATTTTTCGTGGTGCAACTTTCCGAAACTTATCCGATTAAAATCTTTTCTCGCCCACCGACCACAACTTGTACTCCGTGCTCCAAGATTGAGTGTCTGTGATTACGGCAAAAGAAAAGAACGCGCGTCCATCCAAATCTTTTGAACACATTTTGCTCTTGTTGATCTTTGAGCAGGGGAAAATCGTGCACTGTCACACGGTATGAACTTTCCGAAAAAAAAGAGTCAGTCATACATCATTTTGCATTGCATTTCAGCGATAAATATGATACAAACTCAAGAGCAAAACTCATTCAAGTTGAAAAATTGTCTACAGCTATCTGTGTTGCCTTTTTTGATATCAATTACTTTATAAACATTTTGATTCGTCCGTTTTATCTTTAACCTTTTTCGCAAAATGAAGTATGCGCGCGACCGTTGAATATGACTTTTGCAACTGAAGTCATTCGGTACGAAAAAGAGACGTCCACCATCAAGCAGTAAACTAAAAAAAAGTAGAAGAAAACGTAGAATAAGAAAGAAGTGGCCAAACAAAATATTAAAAACAGCCACTATGAACGTGATCTTAGCTGCGGTGATTTATGTGATTACGCGTGAACGTTTCTATATTCCGAATAATGCCCCAGCTCTCATCATATCACAGCCAACGTAAAAGCTGCTGTATGTCTTCTTTCTTCTTCACAATCCGACAATGTGTTATTACACAACACGATAAAAACTGCACACAGAATTAAGACAAGCAGATAAATACGACATAAATCTTCTCAGTTTAACATTTCGGTTACTTTATTTTCTTCATTCTTCGCCACTCGTTTGCACATTTTTCATATTTTTTCTCTCTTCTTAGCTGCTGCTGTTGTCGCGATTGATGTTGTTGTTGCGTGTACAACGCATTTATAGAGAAGTTTATCATAAATTTTACCGAAAACATTGTCAAAAAGTCAAGAGAATATATACACACAACGATAAAAAAAAATGAAACACTGCCGAAGAGAGCTGCAGAAGAGAGAGAGAGAGAGAGAGAGAGAGAGAGAAACTTTTGACTTTGACACAAATGTACTGTTCTTTATTGTCGCTACGAACAAGATCGATGCAAACACTTGCCGCTCTGCTTTGCACGTCCTTTAAAGTGAAGTGTCAAGTACATGGCTGATTTTCATACTAAATGAACGTTATTTCTGTGTGAATAATAGCTATTTTGCAATTTATTTTTTAAAATACCAACCAAGTAATCGCAAAATATGCGGAAATTATGCACTTGACACTTGAATCTTTTGAATTCGGTTGCCACTTCGACAATGTTTAATAATGAACCGTTTTGGAACGGATTTTGATAAGCAATCAAGGTAAAACCTTGAAACAAAAGAACTGTTATAAAGCACTGATTTTGATTAATTGGATGCTAATTTTATGTGATCTGTGCCCTCAATATGCACGCGAAGTGTATATGAATGATTTATGGTGCATTTTGCGATGCACTGTCTTGACTTCATCTTAAAATGTTGCTTCAAATTTTCATTTTCTTGATGATCTTCAAGTTTTCTAGGAAGTTAGGCAATTTCTAATCTTCAGAACCTAAAACTTTAAATTTAAACTTTATTTCCAGCACAGCATATTTTGATGGGAATATATTCAATGTGCGTGATTAATGAAATTGTTTGTCAAGGAAAATGTTGGTATCCATCCATCTATTGCTTGTAGAACGTGTGTTTTGCACTTCGACTACTTCGATTTTTTTTGTTGAGTAAACCACATAATTGTCATCGATAAGTTCCAGTTGGTGAAGTGACCACAATTGATCCACGTTCACAAAAAGTGAACAAATGACTTTCATTTCTTTGATAGTCGAAAGGAGCGTTGACCAAATCGTCCAATATTCAGTTAATATTTGGTTTTTGTAACCGCATGACAGGATGTCAGGCCATTCAGTATCAAAAAGCATGGAAATGTCATAGAAAATTGTTGGGTCATATTGTCGATAAACGAACGGTACCGGTTCGTTTTAACGAATGCCAACAAAAATGTATGCTATTTGCAAATGAAGTCATTTGGATTTTATTGTTCGCATCTATTCCCAATACATACTTACACACAGAGGAAGAGAGAAAGAGACACATACATGTCCATGTTGTTTTTACTGCACCAACTTAAATCCAAAACATAATATACCAAAAGAATAATCTCTGCCATGCGGTTTGTTCGTATTCATTTCGAACTAATGTCTCATATCCTGAATCGTTCCCACAAAATGTGCACAATTTACCAAATGTGAATGTTAAACAAACTACAACACCAATTTACTTGGTTTGAATTTATGGAGAACTCATGAGCTCATGATACGATTTTCCACCAGTGCAAAGTGAAAATATAAGAAGGACAGCAAAAGCAATGGTATGACGATTGCGTCGGCTTGGGGGCAAAAATATACCAATTCACAAGGCATACAATATTGCTCATTGCACGTGCTTGCGTGCAGCTTACTATACCAAAAAGCTAATAGGGTAATCGCTGTTAATGAACTTTACGTTTTGTTATCTGACCGAAACTGTGAATGTGACACATCCACATTGAAAAGGAAGTGTGTGAGGAAGAGAGAGAGAGAGAGAGAGTAAACCGGAATACTTATCCGCATACACTCAGCACAAATATTAAATATAATTCTGGGGTCCAAAAATATACTTTGTTGAATTGCCGCACATTAAATGCTCCGATCGCATTACCTCGAACCTAATCGCATTCACTTTTGGCAATTCAGAACGGCGACAATGCGGACAAAGTACAAATAAATAACAAAACTTTTACAACGACGGTAGTTTGTTTTCTCGCACACTCTTTGGCCACCATATATTGTGCCTCGCTCCATGCTCATCGCTTATGCCGCTTATATTTTTTGTTTTTGCTTTTATTTAATAAAAGATTATCCGTTTCTGAATGTTTCCGAAAGTTATTATGGAGATATTTACGGAAAAGTTTTTCAACATTTTAATATTGCGGTCGTATTTTCAGTGAGAATATGTGTGGCATGTTCAAGGTAAAATGCGATGGTACAGCTGAAACAATACCATGTCGTTTATTTCATATTTACGTTTTGAACAGAATAAAGCCATAAAATCAGTTATTTTTTTGATTCAATTTAAAAACAAAGCCGAAACGAATATCCGCGTGCGGAAAATGCACTCGACGCAAAAACAAACGAAATTATTTACTCTCTCGAGAACGAGCGGATGAGTGAGAGAGGAAATAAAGAGGGATAGACAGAGAGAGCAAAGCAACAATAATTTGTTTTGACGAGGCATTTTCGACAGTATAATGATTGTATTGCGTGCGAATATCGAATACATATTCGAAATGAGAATATAATAATAAATGGAATCACAACTTATGACATTTTTCATTTCTTTATTATAGATTGTTTTTTTTT
This sequence comes from Contarinia nasturtii, assembly GCF_009176525.2. Taxonomy (NCBI): domain Eukaryota; kingdom Metazoa; phylum Arthropoda; class Insecta; order Diptera; family Cecidomyiidae; genus Contarinia; species Contarinia nasturtii. The sequence continues at coordinate 2,405,866 of NW_022198046.1, read as the reverse complement.
CGGTAAATAATGAATTGAATCTGAAGAATTGATATGCAAAATATTCAAAATGTCGAAAATATACATGTATTTTGAAAGCTACTCCAACACACGCACATATAAATCACATTGAAAACTACTATTTTCAATCATCATTTATCATATGGATGAAATCAATGCGCAACAAAAGAATTCAACCATGCATATATGAGTGAGAGAAGAAGAGAAAGTGAGAAAAAAACAGCAAAGCACTATACTCAATCAAAATATGAATCGTTAACTTCAGTATTAAGGATTTTCATATTATAAATGACATGTGTCAATATATTGCTGTTTTCGCCGGCAAGGGATTCCCTCTGCCTCTCACACTCTCTCGTTGGGCTTTTTTTTGCGCCTGATTCGCATTCATTGCATGTCAAATAAAATAAATGGAAAGTCGTTTGCTTTTTTTGTTGCTCCTCATTCCTCTGACGGCAAAACTAATAAATTTACATTTATGATATACATTCGAAAGAGTGAAACCTATTGTTATAATGTGTATTTTGATTTTCAACAATGTCATCATTTTTCTTTTCTACCCTCAAAATGTTGGAAATCCAAAAAATGTACCATTGATTGAAAGCTTTTAGTTTCCAACCGAACATTGACAGTCAAAACAGGAAAAAAATACGATTTTATTTCAAAAAAATAATATCTGAAAAATATCGAAAGTAGGTTAATCTAAGATGTTTTTGTCTCTAAAATCAACGACCAAAGTGGAATTTTGAACGATCGACAACAAAAAACGGCGTGTTACAATTCAAGTTTTTGATTTATCATGAGTGATCTTTGTGTCAAAAATTTATGTTCGAAAACATTGTTCTCCAAAACAATGATGAATCGTTTTACCGATAAGAATCTTCAACCGGATCATTCAACTTTGATTGTCATAAATTTTAACTCTCACACAACACACACATTCTACTGGATGTATTGAGTTTGAGTTGTGGTGGCGTTGAAAATGTGGATTGTGCGAGTGTGATAGAAAAACTCTCGAAAATCTGTCGAAATTACCAAAATCCACGAAATTCAATTTCGCTGTTCGCAATCTAATAATGTGGCATTGTTTTGCATTTGGACCAAATGCTTTTCCATTGTGTTGTGTATATCAGACATGAAGCCCATTGGCGGCTTAAAGTTGACACAACCATGTTCCATATTATTACCATCAACGCACAACAGCAGCAGGAACAGCGGCGGCAAAAAACATCATCATCATCCATTGAGCAAATGGTATATTTCGATAAAATCGGCATCTAAATGTTTGGTGGGCTATTATGCGATTTGCACACGTTGCTCTCATTCTAACAATAATGTAATGACGCGTCGTTGATGCCACCACTAACGCACAATGTATGTGCTGTGTGCTGTGCGTTCTTGTCTCGTTACACAAGCAATATTTCAACAAGTATAACGTGGTTTTCAACGTGAACATGGCATTTCAATTGATTTAAAATACATTTTAATTAGATTATGTCGGCCGATAAATCGCACATCATAATTCGTTTAGTGTCGGAATTTATCTGCAATGACCTCATGCTTATTCATACTTGAATGGAAATTTAAGCATTTGTTTTTCGATTTCAATATCAATAAATTGGCATCACAGAGTGTAGACAATAGAGAGAAAATAATAATGTGTGCACGATACACGCTCACACACATACCGATGCAATGCTTGGAATATTTTTAGTTGTAATTAGATTTTACGAGTACCATCGTTAAATGAAGTATTCGATGCATTTTGGTTTTTGAGTTATTTGTATATGATACTTGTATTGCGGCAATTTTCATGCACAAAACGCCAACGGATGGCGAACAATAGGAAGAAATTAATACAATACACCCCACTGTATTTGCAAACTGAATATCTCTATATCTGTTGGAAACAATGCACCAATATCTGATTTTGTCTTCTCGACTGGTATTCACCACAATTGAGAGAGCATGAGAGAGAGAATTAAAAATGAAATCAGTTTAACTGAATGTAAAACGAAATGCTCAAGCGCTGTGACTATCTGCCAACGCATATAAAACAAGTTTATTAGTATGATTCAGCTTGTCGCACAATGTACATATCCAATCAAATGAGATTGCATGTCGAACATCACACTCCCTACTCTCTCTCTCTCTCTCTCTCTCTCTCTCTCTCTCTCTCTCTCTCTCTAGCTCTTTTGGCCTCTCAGTGTATTAACGCGAGGAGATGGAGATGGTGAAGTCAAACAAAACCCAATTCTGATTTAAAATCACAAAACAATAATTCATTTATTAGATGCTATCTGTTTAGAATTTCAAGTATCTGCTTCAATGCGCTTTGTGTGCCAATTTGCTTCTCAGAATCGCATGAGCCCCATTCGAGAGACAATAATCTCTCTGTCTGCATTGCACTTGCTCACACATGCACAATTCCCGCTCTCTCTCTCTCTCTGGAATTGTACCTTTCGGTCAATTTGTAGTTTTCGGGGGTTTTTGTTTTATGAATTTTCGATACGTTCGCTGCGTTTTCTGATCTCTGATGCAATTGAATATGCAAATTGAGCGAATGTGGTGTGCAGTGCACCAGTGGTGATGTTCAATGTGTTTTGATATTTTCGACATTATTCTCGATGCATCACGCAACGATTTCAGTGCGAGCACAATGAAAGACTAAAAAACAAATACCGTAAATAATTTTCAGTTGACCTAAGGTTAAACTGACGCATTGCATACGTGCTTATTGTGCAAATATCAAGCTCTTTTGGTTCTCGTTTCGAAATTGGTTCGAATTTTCATGCAAACAGTTTCTCATTGATTCAGGCGAGAGAGTGTGTATGTCTATACGCGTGCAGAAAGGGAGAGAAAGAGAGTGAGATTGCGTGTCCAATGTACAAGTTTTAAATACGTTGTCAATGTCAGCTTTTCTCTCTTTGAATGCTTTCGGTTGACAAAATTCTCGAAATTATTCATCAAATTAAATGGAAAATGTTACGTGCATTTGCCTTCCGGGCGTCTCTCAACTCTTCGTTGTAGACACACTCTCACACACACATTCCAGCCACAGCCATCAATTGATTCGTTGCAAATTCGATTTAAATCTTTAATTTGTGATTTTTGTTGACTTTGTTCCGTCATGTGAATTGAATTCAATCGATGTATGCCAACGATATATAATTGATTTTTTTGTGTGGATTTATGTTATGTGTTCGGCTCTGTAAAGTGCAATTGAAATGCTTTTAAAATGGAAATTACTTCCTTGAACTTAATTCAATGAAATATATGTACGAATAAAAAAAACAATCATTGTCATATAGAGCACACAACGGTGAATGAATTTCAATCAAAATTCTTGACTGGCCGGGGAGCGCTCCGGCAAATATACATTATTCTTAATAGAGTTGGACAGCGTTTCGATGGGCTAAAAGGGAGTGATATATATTTTCCTTTTCGTATCTCATTCACTTGCAATTACATGGTAATATCATCTGACAGGTCAGTTAATTTCATGTAGTACGTATTGTCTACATGTACTGACACATCAGCCGAACGACACACACACAAAGAGAGAGAGAAAGACCCATTACACACGCTGCAAAATGCAAAGTGAATTCAATTAATATGAAAATTGTCTGGAACCAATTCATCATGGTGCACGGTAAAATGACGGCTGAAAGTGTGTGTGTGTGTGTTGTTGGAGCCGCATTTGCTTTGTATGCAACCATTTATTATTTATTTAAATATGTACATTACATTCTTTCTTGTCTCACTTTTGAGCCGGCCACAAAATTGATAGTGACGCCCGAATTGGATAGTGCCAAACGAATGACAGAGATGGAAAACGTTGGTAATAATTGCAATAGTAAATGAACAAAAAAATAAAGAGTCTTACGGGAGTAAGACGAACTTTTCCGCACGGTGGTAGTTGCGTATTTTATTAAGCAAGTTCAAAATAATATTTTTTCGATTTTTCAAGCCTTTCAAGCGTCGTAAAGTTCGAAACCAAAAAATATTTTTCAACTTTGGCAACGAAATATTCTTTAATTTAATAGCAGAAGTACCCGAGAAAAGATTTTTAACACTTTCATGATGAACCCATTTGTGCGGCATTTGAAAGTATTCTATTTTCAAACAAAACACTATAAAAAATATGTCTGACGTTAATTTTGCCATAAAAATTATTTTTGAAACACTTCTCATAACTAAAGTCACAATTGGATTTTTGTATGGGAGCCATGTCTATATGCTACCTTAATGGCATGAAACTTTGTACAGGTTATTTCTTTCACCAAAAAATAACATTCGGAGGGTTTGGAGAAATTTCAACCAAAATTAAGAGTACCTCCCATACAAAATATTCGTTTTTGAGCCAAAAATTGTAAATTTTGTATGGGAGTTACCCCTAATTTTGATTGAAATCTCTTCAAACTTTCTGTGCAAAAAATAGTCTGTGCAAAGTTTCGCGTCATTAAAGTAGCAAACAGACATGGCTCCCATACGAAAATTCAATTTTTCTGTGATTTTTTAAAGGAAACTGTATCAAAAATTGATTGTATCTCAAAACTAACGTCGGATTCGGTTTTCTCGTGCCAAAAAACCCCCCAATACATATTTTTGAATGTTTAAGTCTACATTAAGTATGACTTTTGGACGAAAATTGGACTCTTTTTCATAGGTATCACTCCAGGCATGGAATTTTTTTCCATCAACCAAAGTCGCTCAAAATCTGATGATTTCTATTCCTGGGGACCCCCAATCATCCCGTGAAGTCAGATTTCAAATAACTTTTCTGGGTGGTGAGAAAATCGATGGACAAATTTTGCGTACGGCGGACAACGTACGACGTACGACGTACGACGTACGACGTGGAACAGACCCACAACAACCATGCTCAAAACGGCCTGATTCGGGTTCTCTGACCTCAGAAACGTCCAGAAAACATGTTTTTGAGGTTTCGAAAATTTTGACCTATTGCAATACTTTCCCCTTTCACACTAGGTGTGTGCGGAAAAGTAACATTGCGCGCGCGCTCATACGAGACACTAAATACCGTACACAACGAGGTAAATGACTTTGATGGATGAAGTTGTTATTTTTACTCAATATTCTTTTTATTCAATTAATTATTTTTCTACATACACGACGACACAAATGAATGCAGAACACACTGTTTTGTACTTATTCTCTGGCCAAGCAATCAACGTCATTCGTCGGCGATTTTCAATTTCAATTGTGCACTGTCCATTTATAAAATCTCAATCCCGACGAACAATTTAATAGTATGCCCTCTCTCACACACATACTTTCGGTTCTCTTTCTCAGCTTTGAGAGCAGCCTTTTCTCAGCTTGGCTAAGATAATTCGTGTTTTTTCTGCATTCCCCAATACCTGACATTCGTGAATGAAAATTGTTCGCATTTATTTTATCGAAATTCGCTCACACGTCGCATCTGATAATGATTTAAAGATATGAGCAAGTTATAATTTTGCAATAACGAAAGAGCAAAAAAAATATATGGTGAAATCCAATGCTGATCATTGCAGTGTGGCAGTGATCGAACGAAACAATAATTAATATGAAAGTTTTTTTCCACATTTTAGCTGAAAAAAAAAAATAATTACAGATAAGCCAGAAGCAATTTTTCTGCGGATGAATATAAAAAAACCAACAAAACAATCAACTCGCAGTTTCTCTCATATTTTACTTGATTGCAGTCGGAGATTGAAAAAGAAAATATGTTTTTCCTGTCGATAATAAACGGTTCTTTTAATTATCTTTTTCTCTCTCTCGCAAGTCTTGTGAATATATATTTAACATGCAGTTATGACATTGAGTGTTGCTAAATTTATGACTTGTTCTGGAAAGTGACACATTCGATTACCGGTGTGGCACCTTTTGATCAATAGCATATCATAATTTATATATATTTATTTCATGGCATGTAAATCGTTTCACAGCGCACGAACTAAGTGTGTCGCATTCAAAACAATCAACTGACATATCACTATAATTATTCAACGCAAAAAAAAACCAACAACAACAAAAAACCACAACAACTGAAGGAGAAACGATTGAATACAGAAAAGTTCATGATATTTATTTAGTGACACGATATTCTTGACGTGCCTTTGGGCTATACTCAACTAAATCACATACAGAATCGAGTGCTATTTTTGTGCAAGAAATGTAAAAACGAATTGACACAATGAAAACAAAACAAAATCGTACAGAACGACATATAAATAAAATGTGAAGTTCTCATTTGCCAATTATTAATTTACGAATTAATTATCAAGTGAAAAATCAAGCTGTTTCACTGCGGGCAGCTGGTGTGTTGTTACTGCTGCGTGCTGCTCAGTTGATGGATTGACTTTATTGAGAATGACAAATTTGATCGTTGAACAACAAAAACAAGAAGAAAAAATACATTAGCAGTAAGTTTATCGCAACGGTCAAACACAAAGCAAAATTCGCATTTGTCAAAACAAATTGCAATTGGAACGCGTTTGCATAAGCGCGTATACACACACGCTGAGGCATAAATTATAATGTTGTAATGGCTTTGGCAAAAAGCAGCCATTTTTTCGATTGAACGACGAAAATTGTCGTTGCGACACAAGAATCATGAGTGGCGACGAAAAAAGAAATGAGCATAAAATTTCGATTGGATGCCATCCAAGTGTTCTCAAAGCGAACAGCAAATTAAGTTGTCTCAAGATGAATTTCAAGATTCGCGCGCATCGAAATTCACGCGAATACGAAAAAAAGCGAAATGTCATTAAAGCAGCGAAAACACTTGCATCAAGAAAAATTAAAGACCTTTTCACCATTAATTTGATGAAGCGCGTGTTTAATAAATAATATTTATTAAAGACAGGCCAGAATCAAATGGCATATCGCACTTTATTCAGATGAACAAGTCAAGTAGTTTTTCAATTTCGAGACGTCAGTGCTGGTTTGTGTGTAGTATGTGTCTTTTTTTCCTCGCTTGTGAAACATTGTGAAGAACACATATTTCTCGCACATTAAAATTATTCAAAAAGTGGGCGTTTGGCACCGCCTTCGTGCATGACTTTCTGCCGAAAACTTTTTCGAATCGATACTCAATGCGTTTTGTACTTGTTGATAGACATTCTTGATTGTCTCGTTGATTTTCAATTTTTTTCCTACAATTGTGCAAATATTGCCGCTTATGTTGGGCGTTTAAACAATAGCCGGCAAAAAGAGAAAAAGAAAATACATTTTCTAAAGCAAAATTTCGACGTCTGTTCTTTTTTGTGCGAAAAATCAATTTCAACATCAATGAAGACGGGAAAACAAGTCGAAACCATTGATGTTAAGAAGTGATTTATCCCAGGTCAAATCGAATCAATCAACTGAACTGTTTAAGTGAATAATTTTTGTTCTTAAAAAAAACGGATTTAAAAGACCCCAAAAGAGAGATGTGAAAAAAATCATTTGATGAAAGAAAAAAACATGTAAATCGAATGGACTGAAATGAACAAACGACCGACTAAAAAAAATCCGAACCAACTCATTTCGGCATCAAAATCAAATGAAGCAAACTAACAAAATAAAGAAGCTGTAAGACGTATGAAAATCCCAAATTGAATGTCGAAAAGAGGGATTTTGAAGGCATAACACCGACGAAAAGAATAAGAAACAACAACCATGCAATGACAAAGCACGCACACAATACACTGTTTACCAGCGCTTCGAAATGTGTCAGTTTTGATAAATCCTATTGAATGTGACATACGGTAGCTTTAGTCCTGTCAAAAAAGATTTGTTAAATAAGAGATAAAACCATCTCCCTCTGTCTCTCTGCTGTGTGTGTGAGTTCGTTTACTAAGAATTTCCAACGTAATTAGATGGCCGATAGACTGACAAGCTGATAAACGTTTTTGCATCACTCTCTCGAATTTGCGCATTTTTTCAGGAAAATTGCGGCGCACATTGATGATACGCAATAACACTGGCTGTTAAACGTAGAAATTAATCCCAATCAAATTGATCGTTGCGTATGTTATTTCACCGAACTGTAACACACACTGAGATTTTATGGATTTTTTTCTTCTTCTTTCAAATATATCAAAATTTCACTGTTTTTCCATTGAATTCTATCCATCAGACCGGATGCAATGAAAAAACCTAAATTAAGAGAGAAAAAAGTGCCTTAGCCATAGAATGCTTGTGGTCAAATCAAATCATGACAGCATTGTTGTTTAATGCTTATTAACAAAGAAAAGCAGTAACATTGTATCCGATGCAAAGATTGGGAATTATCGATCGAATGAAAACAAAGATCCACTCAGGCTTAAGCATAATGGCATGAAAAAGAGAGCACCAATACACATATTTGAGAGAAAAAAAAATGAAATTTAATCCTCTTATGTCAAGATCACTTAAATCAGTTTCAATTTTAAAATGAATTTCAATGCATGTCCAAAGCAATGACGAGTGAAGTTTCTTGAAACCGATGTTGGTCTCAGCTGTATGTTTATGTTTCTTCTTTTTTTTTATTCATTTTCTCTCTCGGGTCCCTTTTGAATTGAATGTTTTTATTTCGATGAACCGATCAACATTGATCTCTTTCCAATGAACGAACTGGACAGGCTGTGTGTGCAGTTCACAAACGTCAGATTCGATTATCATGGTTCATTTGCTGCCACAAACAAGGCGCTTCGAATGCGATGATAGAATTATTTTCGACAAAGTTGAATTAAAAAAATCAACTAAATTTCTTCGCGTCCATTCAATTTCAGCGTTTGATCGAATCATTGAAAATGAATATGAAGTGAAATAGGGGGAAAAAAATGCTTGTTGAAGAAAAAAACGCCAAGTCATATTAGAACCATTATAATCAGCGTCGCTGATTCAGCGATTGATATTATGTGTCGGTGTGTTCGTAAATTGAGTCCGTCTATTTTGACGAATGTGACGTTGATACCTGACGATCTCGATTCAATCGCAACTTGATGACTTCACAGCCAAATTGAAAGAGAATACACTGAATATAAAATAATACTCATGAACAGGGCCAGTGTGTTTGATGGGTTTGACAGCTCGAATCGATCGAGAGATAAAATGCATAAATCCTTTTCAAGTTGTTGTTATTTATATTATTTGTATAGTTATTGTGTCGACGTGTGGCTTTTTATATACATTTCTCTGTTCATCTCTTTTCTATCATTCATTCTCATTATTGTTGATGATTCGGTTTTCAATAAACAAAACTTCAAATCAAATTGAATATTGTTACGCTCTGCTCTTGTCATTTATGTTTCATTTTGAATGAAACACACACAGAGCGAAATTGAGAAGTTGAAGAAGACGAGGTAAAAACTCACTTGGGAGGCGATAAACGTTGATTTCGAGATTCGTTTCAGTTCTCTTCGAATTTGTTGATTCAGCTGTGTGTGTGTATGCGTGAGCTCGAGCCACAAATAAATGTATATATTTTGAACGTGAGGTGTGGTAATGACTGATGATGAACTGTTGGATATTATGATATTTAGAAGATGAATTAATCGTGATTATTTGATACAGTCATCGTATTTCGTTTCTCATCTGCTTGAGTTTCTAATTTTGACACGTTCAATTTGGAGTAGCAATAGATTTTAAAACTGTGAACGTGTATACTTCAAAAATGTCCAATTTTCAATTTTGGAAAACGGAAATCTCATTTTCATTACAACAACGTTGAAAGCATGGTATTCTTTGAATTATTTTAATGAAATATTCTCAAAATGTATTATTACTATGTGATGCACTCTTTGATAATGTTAGTCCTATGCCAGTGAATATGAATTGTGGTTATTTCTGTCTCTGTGCATGCATATCGTACATTGAAATTTATGTGGTTTTTCTCGCAGAGTGACCATTGAAAATGCTATCAAAAAGACGTAATTCATGTTGATTTACTGTACCATAAGCATTGAAGAGATGCTTGAAAAATGTTGAATAACGAAAGTCAGGTGGGACTATTAGCCGCACATTATGTGAGTAGTTAACACAAATATATACACACATACTCATACCATACACATTGACTGCAGTTGGATGCTTTCGTTGAATCCAGTCGGAAATAAAATGTCTTATATCCGTAAGATGAACTTTTCCGCACTGTGATCCACAACATGCATTTATTACAAATCTTTTACTCAAAGAATTCAAGAGAAAACTGAATCTGACTTTAGTTTTACGATACAAATAATTTTCGAAGCACTTTTCATACAAAAAATACTAAAAATGGGAATTTTTGTATCGCAGCCATGCCTATATGAAATATGATATCGTAATCATGTGAAAATTTGCAGAGGTTATTTTTTTCACAAAAAGTTAACATTCTGAAAGTTTAAAGAAATTTCAATGCATATTAAGGGTACTTCCCATACAAAATTTCGTTTTAGAGCGAAAAATCCAAAATTTTGTTAGGGAGGTGCCCCTAATATTCGTTGAAATGTCTTCAAACTCTCGGAATGGTATTTATGTGTGATAAAAATAACATGTGCAAAGTTTCAGCTCATTACGATATCATACAGGCATGGCTTCCATACAAAAATCCAAATTTTTTGAAATTTTTGTATGAAAAGTGTGTCGAAATATATTTGTATCGCAAAACTAACATCATATTCGGTTTTCTCGTACCCAAAAACCCCCCAATACATATTTTTGAGTGTTTAAGTATACATTAAATATCACTTTTGGAAGAAAAATTGAATTTTTCCCATGGATTTTTGGACATGAGCATCACATCAGGCATGACACTTCACTCTGTCAACCAAAGTCGCTCAAAATCTAATGGTTTCTATTCCTCGGCACCCCCAATCATCCTGTGAAGTCAGATTTTGAATTACTTTTCTTGTTTGAAAGTTATCGTGTTAACAAATTTTTGCGTACAGCGTACAGGGTACGCACATACATTCGGACATCAAAACCCGCTAGATTCGTGTTCCCTGGCCCCAAAAACACCCAGAAAACACATTTTTGATGGGTGTTAATTTTTCGACCGATTCCAATACTTTACCTTACACACTGGGTGTGTGCGGAAAAGTAATATTTATCGAAATGGTTGGTCGTTTAATAAACTAAATCAACAGTTTATAGCATTTTAACAGTTGAAGATTTGTTGATGTATTGGCCAAGAACGAGATACGGAGATGGGGTGGGGGGTGAAAGGGACGAAAGAGTGTATTAAATTGTTGAAACAGAGAAATACGTTACGTCACATTACAGAAATTCAGATTCAGCCCTTGAATCCAACACAAAGCATATATCAAAGATTCATAATCCAATTTCCATCGGCCGACACGAACAGTAACAAGCACACCATCCCTGCACAATGGACACTCGACAACAGAAAATTTATAATGGAGCAGCAGCAGTTACAACAACAACACCAACATCGGTAGGCGGAGAATGGGATTTCTGTTTGCATTGAACGATCTATGTATGCATTAAATATTCCTCAAGTATCAGGTATTTTGAGATTGCTGCCATAAATTCAGTTTTTATGTGCAATTGCATTCAAACCGAAAAATAGAAGGCAAGACCGAGAAGAGACCGTAAAACGGAAGATATATGGAAGGGAAACATTTTGTGTGATTTAAGTGTATTATTGTGTGGCGAACAGAGCTTTTATTGCATATATTCGGTTTTGTAAGTTACAAAATGTGGTTTGAAATATGTCGAGGTGCTTTTTCTCTGCTAACTCTATATCGATCGATGTATGTTCTTCTTGAACTCGAAGAGAAGAACATGGTTGTCGGCGTGTTCATTAGCAATTTAGCATGATGAATGAGATGGGCATAAGGATTTTTGGGAGCTTCTGAAAGTGAATGCGCACAATATCTAAAGAGAGAGTATACAGAAGCGTACATCGCACTGTAGAAACTTTTTGAACATTTGCCATATTCAACTATGAAGCAATTAAATTGAAATTATGACTTTTAAATGGAAATGAGAAAGAGAACGATTCGTTAAAATGTTGCATGTTTCACCTTGCTCTTTCTTTTGCTTGCAAATTGACTCTCTCTCTCTCTACAATCTACATAAAATATATGTTTGATAAAATGTGTATGTTGAGGCTAAATCTTATGATGAATGCATAATAATTTTCTTTTGTATTCATTTCAGAATGTTTAATTGTGTTGAAAGGGAATGAGGGAGAACGTGATTTACTGAAACTAATTTATTATTTAATGATCTAAACGCTGAATACGTTTGAAATGTCACTTCACATTTTACGGTAGCACGAATATTTCGACGAATTTCTCAAGCATCCGCATTAAAAACTCATTTCTTGCTTTCACACTCACAACACAAAATGTACCCATATACCACCACATCAAAGCGAGAAAAAAGAACACACGAGTTAAGTGATGAAAATATTTCCTTTTTTGCAAAGCATCTTTCATCATATGCACAATGTAGACTCAGATAATGTTTTAATTTTTCTTAGAAAAACATACACACGCATAATCTTTTGATGTTCGTTGATAGAATTAATCAATTCACATGTTTTGATGTACACACAGTCATACACACATAGCATACTGTGAAAATGAAGTGCGCAAAATAAATTGGGCACGAATACGCAAAATCAATTATCGGCTACATAAATAAATCACGGTACAAGTACATAAATATTCTGTTATGGTAACGAATACGAACATTAAATGCGAAAAGTGCACATAAAACGTATAAGCACGGCGGTAACGGCGACGACGACGACGACGACGACAACAACGGCGGCATTCACTCAAAGGGTAGGGCAAAAATAAGAATAATGAGAAAGCACCATGCATACCATACAAGAATTGAGATCAAAAGAAACCACACAACGTTGAATTATAAATATTTTGATGAAATTTTCAAAGAATATTTACATTTTACATACTGACAATTTCAGCATCATTACATCATGAGAGCGCATGAGAGCTTAAATGACTCGTTCGCTCAATTTAATGTGCTGTTGACAATACATCAAAACAGAGAATGTTGAGTCGGAAAGAGCCAGAGAAATAGAGAAAGAGCAAAAGAGAAAGAGTTTGAATGATACAATGGTTGGAATCATGTAACATATACATAAACTGGCACCAGTGCACACAGTTTTCCACATAAATAATTAAATTTTTGAAATGTCTACAAACGTATCGTCGGTAAATCATTTTGCACATGAAACCACATCCCAAATAGACAAACCCAACTGGAATGAATTCAGTCATCATAAAATGCTGGAATGCGATGGAATTTATCATTTTCAGAATAAAATGAAAATTGTACTTGTGTGCAAAACTTGTGAACTATTTCACATTTTGTGACGTCGTGTGCGGTGTAGTTCATCTCATTGCTATTCATATTTTCTCTCATTCTCTAGTAGAGACATTCCTGCTTGGCTGAATGTGTGTGTTTTGATTTATTTGTTACAAGTTTTGGAGATTTCAGAACTTGATGTTTCCGACAGTTTCTATCAGCACACAGTTTTCACCGACGGTGAATCACCGATATTTATTTGTTTGGCTCGACAACATAGTATAGAGTGAGTGGCAAATGGCATAGAGACAGATTTTATGCACCATGAAGCAAATCTCGAACTTTCAAAATGTCTAATTGAAATGTAAACGATTTTTGAACAGTTTTTTTTATTTATTTATTTATTTCTTTTATCTGGCTGTCAAGTAAGTCGAGTAATTTCAAAATATTGAAGCTTTGATGTTTAATTAATCGAATGTACTTCACATCATTTATCCAATTAAAATTATTATATCAACAGATCAATTCTGTTGAGTTTATCGACCGGATCTTACTTTCAGAGTTTGAGATGTTATCATCGGACCACCACATTCATCAATATCCTATATTTCATTTGGAGTAAAATCTTTATTAAAGTACCATTCAATGCTTTTTGATGTGCACATTTTCAAATCTATTTACAAGGAAGTTTACACTACAGCCAATAAAGCATTTGATGTTAGCATAGTAAATGACTTTCGGCTTTTCGATCTAGTTAATAAAAGTGATTGATTGCAGTAAATGCAAGGAATACGTAATTCGTTGTTTGTATGTTTGTTCACGTGTATTTAGTACCCATTCCATCGATTTGATGCATTCATCCATGATCCCATTAAGAGAGCGAATCTGTCTCACAACATAAACAAATATACATACAATTTCGTAGCACGCACTTGTTTGTGCGATGTCGAAAAGTTTGGAAAGCATCAAATAGATATAATCCACTTAACGTTTCGGTCTAGATGATTTTCTTGTGAATGATGAACGAGATGTCTGAAGAGAAATGTTTCTCGCCTTGTTTGGCACCCGTAAACTCCAACAACGGTGACGAAAAAGGCATTGCAAACGACGACAAACAACTTGTACGTTTTATGGGCCACAGCAAACATCCGTCGTGCCTGCGGTAAATATGTGTATTTAGTGTTGATGTCAAATGAAATGCGAGCTACACTAAACAAAAACACACACACACACGCACACAAACAAACACGAAAAGAGATTAATTACGGATATTTCTCATTCAGTTTCTTTTAGACAGTTATATTGGTTTAAAAGTGTTAAATTTTCTTTTGTTGTTGACGCGCTCCGATTCTATTGCTTGACTGATTACATTCGCTCGCTTTCTTCTATTCATTCCTTCCATCAATCGCAACGTTCTTTCGTTTTGCTATTTTATTTCTCGCCCACCACTCTTGTTCCCTCTTCTTAGGTAATTTTGATTCGGTTGAACTTTTTCTTTTGCGTCAGACACTTCTTTGTTTCGCTTCGCCCATTTACACTTTCTGTTTCTTCTGTTATGTTTGCAATTTTTCGTAAGCTCAACGCGTTTCGAAGCTGCGGTTCATTTTCTCATCCATTTATTGTGGAAGAGAATTACATGACATCACTTATATGCTGGCATGAAGAATGCACATAAAATTTGCTTTATTTCACCATTGTTGGCTTTGGTTGTTATTTTTTTCTCTTCTTATTTTCAACGCTATTTTTTTGTTACATCGTTGTTTATTGCGGCAGAGAAATATAGAGTTGGCACAGCCACTTGAAAAATCACCGACAAAGAAATATGTTTGCGTCGCGTGTAACATATTCACAAAACATGGTTTGTTCGGACAAATCGAGCAAATTTGTTTTCCTTTCGCAATTTATCCCTTTGTTACAGCAAGTCGTTCTCCATTTCTTTTCCTTTTTCTCGCACTTTCGCTGTCGCATTCGTTTGATTGCTGTTGTTGTTTGTTGCTGCTGTTGCTACTTTGTAATATGTTCGATCCATTTTTCAACCTTTTCACTCGATTAAAGCGTCGCTTAAGGAATCAATTTGTCTACATACCAAATGGGTTTTTCCAATAAAATCTACATGACCCATTTTCCATGCCTTCATCGAAATAACAGTTTTTTTTGCATGATTTAGATTTTTTCGCCTTGTTCAAAATGTGGTTTTATGAAAATAAAACACAAAAATATGAGAGAGAAACTGGTCATTCGAGTAAAAACGTCCAAGATATGTCATTTTAAACCATTTTCAAGCAATTACTTATAATGAAATTATCGTTGATTTGTAAAAATTACAATCGGTGCGTGCAAATTTCTCATTTCATATGACATGGCGAATATAACCGAATTAGTATGCAAATGTGAAAAATTGTAATTGATGTAGATTTTTGTGTCAATCTTGTGTCGAGTTCAGTGTCAGTTGTGCATTCGTCGTGCCAATAATAATATCACCAATTGTCATAAGGACCTCTCTCTCTCTCTCTCTCTCTCTCTCTCTCTCTCTAACTCTTGCCATTTCTTGCCGTGTACGGCACACATATACCAAAGTAATGTTAATGTGAAAGCTTATTATGCTAAACAATGTGAGAAATTGAGCGCGAATGCCATAATTTACTCAAAAACCTAACGATACGGGAAACCGTAGCCAATTTTACATGCATAAATAACGGCACTAATTTCAAGTTAATTATCTCAATGTGTTATGTTTCTCGACTTACTAAATAAACAACGGGCCAAACGACGGGTTTGGTGTGCCACGATGGACGACGGTGGTGAAGCATACAGAAAATATACATTCACATTAACAACAACCATAAGACCGATAGACGAATGACTTGTTAGTCACCGAGGTCAATTGAAGAGTGAGCGAACGAGCGAGCGAGAGAATGAAAATGTGAAACGACACATAATTTATACTTATTGCTTGACATCGACTATGTGCAAAATGGTGCAAATATACATGCGAATAACATTTGGACTACATAAAATATGCACGATTTGATGGATGTTAAGTTGTCACGGCATCGCAGTAGCGTGAAGTGCTTATTTTCCGACATTCATTCAACGTGTTATGTATGTGTGTGTGTGTAATGAATCGAAATGGAGAATGCAAGAAGGAAAAGCTATTCAAATCACTTGGCGTCAAAGTTAAAAACCACAAAAGGCTACTATATTACGATTCGCAATGGATTTCAAGCGGAAAATCGAACATGAAAATCACGTAACTGCTTGCACAGCCCCGGAATTCGGCGAGAGAGTAGATTGTTTGAATGTACAGAAGGAAAAGAAGTCGAAGAAATAAAAAAATATTGTACATCAATAAATCTTATGGACAGGAAAAAATCAAGCATTTTGTAATTGTTTTCCGTGCACCATAAAATGTGAGTTTAAAATAGAGAACGATAACTATGGTGGAAAATTTGCATTGGCAAATAGAAAAGCAGCTCTATAATTTGATTAAATTATGCATCTGATTGCAATTGATTGTCCAAATGGTGATTAATGGCTTTTGATGCAATTACCGCGTTCTTTGGTCTTCCACTCTTCCATCCCACGTTCAATCAAATTGAAGCTCCCTGCCAAACGTCAACAAACAAAATTCGCTGATATTAACACATGCACATTTGGTATTGTTAGTATTAACACTGGCCCCGATGTAAACATACATGAATCATCATTTTGATTCAGTGGAGACTTTTTGTCTTGAATCTAATGAGTTATCACACCCAAAGGTATTTTATGCCTTCAGAAGTTTCATTTTAATTAAATCTCTTGCACGTAAGAATTGAAAATCATTTGTCATCAAAACTGCCACAAGAACACCACCCAAAATGTCAAAATGTCATCGACGACATGAGAGAGAAAAAAACAGACACGCCAAATTGTGTGTATGTTAAAAAAAGGTTTCTCGTTTACTTTACACCGAATTTTATAGTGATCAATCCATTTGTCGGCTCTGTCTTTGTGTCACATCGGCTTGCCGTGTTTTGTCTGTTCGTTTCGACTTGGATGAATATGTGTAGCAAGCACACAGCGAACAATTTATAATCAGTGCCAAAGGATCCGACATCTGGGTACAAGTGGTCCTCAACTTTGATCTGGCATCAAGCTCACACAAAACTTTCTACAAATATCGAAGCAGAAGGGCATAACCGACAAGGATGCGGCAGAGCATCAGCGATAAAAGGTTGCTTGCCCGCATAAATATCAGTGCGAAAAAGCAACGACGAAGAAAATGAAGAAGAAAAAGAATGCGACGAGAGAAAGAGAGAGAGAGAGGAGTTTTGATTCTATTATAAAGTTGTACTGGTGTTACAGCACGGGGTGATAGCCAAAATAAACCATGCTTCGCTATAAATGTTAAAGCGAAAACGCAACGTCTTCTTTCCAAACAAACAATTTTGTGTTACCTTCTTCGGGGAATTGGTGAGTCTAAATCCCATAAATCACAACATGGCACGTTGATAAGGGTTGTAAATTGTAACAATCCTTAAATTGTGCACGGGGTTTGGAGTGCGATGCTGTACACCGACTATACGTCCAAAGCGCATTCAAGCAGACACACAATCCATAGACACATTTGTTCGGTAATATTGTTTTCGATGAGAGTGTGTGTGTATACATTTGTGCTCATTTTGTGCAATGGACGAGTGAAGTAGTTAACGCCATGTCGTAAATCATTTTTGCGCCTTTTTCCCACCACCATCGTATACCATGTGATTTTTCATCGATTTTCCAGGCGATAGATCAACACGATTCCCCTTCTGTCTTATTACGTGAATGAAGCAGAAATTGTGGAATGAGATGAGCTTTTATTTATGGCGAAAACTTTTCCATTTCAACCGGAAATTTCGTTTCATAACAGGTAAACTTGGTGTCAAAGAAAAACTAAATTGATTTCCTGCTAAAT
Source organism: Contarinia nasturtii (assembly GCF_009176525.2). Taxonomy (NCBI): domain Eukaryota; kingdom Metazoa; phylum Arthropoda; class Insecta; order Diptera; family Cecidomyiidae; genus Contarinia; species Contarinia nasturtii. Next base: position 2,387,679 of record NW_022198046.1, on the reverse strand, counting down.
ACCAGGATATAACCTTCAGCAAAATTTCTATTCGAACCTTTCCGTCTTATCGATTAACCTACAATTTGAGCGCTGTATTGTTTTTAAACAAATATTTAAAAAAAAAATAACGAGTCATTTATCGATCGTTATGGGTTGAAACAACTTATTTTCATTGACCTTGTTAACAGTACATTGATTTATATTTTCGTCCATAAAACTTTGCATATTATTTTGGAAAAGTGTGCATATCATGAACATTAAATTGAATAAATTAAAAGATCCTTTAAATTTTGATTCAGTATTTGGTCTTTACTTGCACATTTCAATTTAAATTTGTGTATCATTTTTCAAAGTCAAAATGCAATGTTATTTCAGCTTTTAGCGTTGAATCGTTATTTATTGATTATTGAGATTCTAATGTGATTTAGATTCATCTTCATTCAAGTCATCTGATTCTTGTTTTGGTAATGACTCAGTGTTGGCTGGTTTCGGCTGGACTTTTTCATCATTTTCAGCTACATCTGGTTCCGCTGATGGCCCTTCGCTAACTTCAGTTTTGGGTACAAGTCCAAGTTCTTCCTTCATTGAGTCGATGTATTCATACAGTGCGTCAATGAACGGATTGACTGCCGACAGCACATAATCTGTAATTTCTCCGGATAAATATTCAAGATTATATTGAATGACAGCAAAACCTTCTAGAAGTTTTTCATCGTATTTAGAATTTCTTTTATGTGATGGCTTAGCCTCTGATGTTTGAATAAAAATTCCAAAACACAACAATATTACAACACTATAAACCAATTTGCTCATTATTATAACCGTTGAAAAGCTCCTTTGAAACGAATACTTAATCATTTGAAATTGGCTCTACTTTTATATGCTTCCGAATAGAGACATAAAAAGAATTTCACGTAAAAAATCGATTGCTAAAAATTCATAGCAATGGCACGATTCCCATATTTGATGTCACATGAAATGCATGACTCGATGAACATCATTTTTAATAATCATGTTTATCAAACAATTTACAATGCACGAAGTAACCTTTTCCTAAAGCAACAATTCACACTCTCGACTTTTTTGCAGTTTATTTTTTTGCTTAAACAAATTGTGATATAACGTTTATCACTGTTATTGTGCCTTTGAAAAAAAAATACACAAAGTGATATCTACTTTGAACGAATTAATATCTGAAGAAAATGGTTTTAACTTTCAAGCAAATCCTTTTCTTTATGTATAACAGTCATAGTATAATCGTGATGAACTTTTGAAGGACACTACATAAAATATATTGACACTTAATTTTTTCGCTTTGATTTTCTTGATTATTCATAGATTAGGCCAGAGGAACTTTGCTTTTTATATAGACACAAAATTGTATGCACGTTATGTTACGTAACGTTTGTATTGGTGAATTATAAAATAACAAGTAATCCCTATTATTCAGGTGCAATGGCAGTATATTCCAATACCGAAAAACCTCCAAGTTATGTGGGTGAATTTTTTTCTCTTTAAATGGCAAATGATGAAAATGAAAGGGAATGTGGAGTGTTTTATTTATGTTTGTTGATTCGTAGAACTGATATAAAAATGATTGGCCTTCAGTTTAAAGTTATTCAAACAATTTTAAAGATGTAAATATATCCATTTATAGAAAATTATATTTATTTAAAGCCATTTGCTAGCTGAAGCAGCTGAAGTATTTGCTACTGAATGTACGGAATAGTTTGAATTCGAATTAATAGCGCCATCTATCGTAAATATAGTTAAGAAAAGTGTGTTTCTATAATAAAGCTAGCTTTCTATTTTCTGTTTAAACAGCTGACACATAGATGTCAGCAAATGCATTTCAGCGGTTGATTTTACTTATTTCACAAATTTGAAATTTTATCATGAAACATTCGTTTGGAAATGTTATTTTCGCTTAAATTTTTTGATAAAACATTTTTTTTGTTCAATAAAATATGAGATAATTTCAAACCGTATCATTTTACATAACATAATAGTCTTATTGTGGAAGTAATTTAATCACCACGTATTTAGAATGTTTATTTTGTGATCTTCCTCATATTTTCATGATAAGCAACAGCATGAACAGTTTTTTTATATTATTTATTACCTAATATTTACACTGAAGCAAGATAACATGCATATAAAAGAGTTGAATTAAAATAAAGGAGTCAGTTGCTGGAGTGACCGTTCTGAATACTTAATACGCGATCTAAACGGTAAAAGGTTATACAAATTACGACATCACGAATTCGAAGAGAGAACAAAAGAATATAATCATTGTCTACCATTTAGAGCTGAATTGAAAATGTTTAAATTGATACTCATTGAAATATTTCTGGCGCTTTGCGGTGCCCTTGTTAATGGTGATTATTTAACAGTGAATACAAAAAGTGGTCCCATAGTAGGTGTTGAACAAGAGACGTTTCCCAACAAAGTTCCATTTATAACATTCAAAGGAATACCATACGCAGAAGCTCCAATAGAAGACCTGAGATTCAAGGTAAATATGAGAAAGAATTCCAATTTTTATATCACAAATGAATTATTGTGTTGAAAAAATCGTAACAGGTACCAAGGCCAGTGAAACCATGGACAGAACCGCTTGTAACTACAGATAAGTTTCAACCTTCCTGTCTTTGGACCGGTGGCACAGTACCTTCTTCATTGCAATCAAACCAAAGTGAAAATTGCCTCTTCTTGAACATCTACACGCCTGGTATGCCTTAAGGCACAATTGTGATCAATATTGATGATTATTTATGAAGTATATTTGATTTAATGATTCTTTCTATTTCAGTTCTAGATAAAATTAAAACGAATAAAAAATTGTCGGTGCTGATAAACGTTCATGGTGGTGGATTTGCAGTTGGTGATGGTAGCGATGCGAATTACGGACCCGATTTTATTGTCGAAGAAAATGTTATTTTGGTGTCAATCAACTACCGTTTGGGTCCATTTGGTTTCGCTAATTTCGAATTGGAAGGCTATACGGGCAACATGGGACTCAAAGATCAGCGCGAGGCATTAAAATGGGTTAAAGAGAACATTGCGCATTTTGGTGGTGATCCAGATTCAATCACCCTCTTTGGAGAAAGTGCTGGTAATATTGTTACGTGCAACTATCAGTCCCGGATGTACAAAATTCTTGATAAATTTGCACTCGTCGATAAGAAATCATTTAAAGACCAATTTGAGATGTAACACATTTTAATGAATTGCAGGTGCAGCTGCAGTGCACTTACATGTCTTGACAGATTCATGCGAATATATAAAACGGGCAATCATGTGGAGTGGCAGTGCATGGTCACACTATGAGAAGAATAATCATTTGGAACTTTTGACAGAGACGTTCAAGGATGAATTGGGAAATCGAACAACCAAAAAAGATCTATTGAACTTCATGATTAATGCTTCATCAGATGTCATCGTTCAAAAAACTCCAGTACAAGCGGAGTTTAAAGGCTTTTTCGAGGTATTTTGGACACCAGTTGTTGAAGGTATGTATATCTATTTTTCTGGCATCAAAAATATTTTAAATTTTCCATTTCTTTAATCAGATAAGACTATTGCTGTTGAGCCATTTTTAATTCACGCCCCACACGAAATATATGCAAAAAACCAATTTAGTCCCCATTGTAAGAATGTCGACGTTTCATTTGGCATAACAAGCGCTGTAAGTTTTTGAAAAATAAGAGTTCTATGCGATTCTAGAATTGAAATCAATATAAATTCTTAGGAATTCACGACGTTCCTTACCTTATCTAATCTGTATGGGTGGATTGAACCATTAAAAAACAATTCAATTGTTGGACTACCATACCAGGGACTCAATATAACGCAAGATGATGAGGTAATTAATGCAAAAAAACTCATTTCCATTCGTAGTTAACTATTCCTTATGTTAAGGTGTATCAAAACATACAAGCTGAAATTAAAAAATTCTATTTCGGTGACGGAAAAATTGAATCAACACCAGAGCGATTGAATCAATATGTTCAAATGAATTCAGATGTGAATTTCCTTCCTGCGTTTTATGATGCAATTAGACTACATTCAAGTGTTTCACCAACGTTTTGCAATTTGTAAGCAATCATTTTTAAGGAATATTTTTCGTCGTTGACACATTTGATTATTTTCAGCTTCAACATTAGCTTGAATGCAAATATTATCAAAGTACCTGGCCATTTGGAAATTGTGGAAGGAATGGGCCATTTTGAAGATATTCAATACATGTTCAAGTAAGCATTTTGTCTAGCTGAGTAGCGTTGATCTCAAATAAACAGACATTTTAATTGGATCTTTCAGAGCAAAATTTTACACCGATATGTACAATAAAATATATGAAAATCGACAGAGGAATATAACAGATCAAAAGACAGTCGACGCTTGGCGATTTGTTACAAAACTATTCACGGATTTTGCTAAGACTGGGTATGATATTCCATTGAACTACTTTCACCATCTTTTGTTCAAATGAAACACGTTTTCGTTTCTTAGGTCATTGGAACATAGCCGCCCAGCGAAAACGACTGGAGATATTCAATGTGTCGATATCACCAATGATGGATTACGTTCGATCATTCAACCCAAAAAAGAAGCAATGGAATTCTGGGATAAAATCTATGAAATTGTTAAACCATACATTGTAAATGAATATTAACGCAAATGAAAAAAGTATATTCGAGTTAATAAAAATCCAATTATCTTTGTTCGAAAACGATGTTTTTTTGATAAAACCAGGATTGATGTCTTTTTTCTTTCCATTCATTCTCACATTTTAACTGTGCGTTGAGATAATCAAGCTATTAATTTAAAGTAATTTCGACAAAATTCCTTTTAAAATAAAATCACGAAAAAGGAATTAGCTATCACGTGCAATGTCTCATTTTATATACCCGAAAATTGTTATAATGATTAGAATATTTGTCAAGATTCGTGAAACTAAACCATTTATCTAGCATTTACTTTGTTTTCTATGCGTATTATGACTTGTTAACGACAAAATGTTTGCATAATTTTAATTCGAAAGTAAATATTTTATTGCGAACATGATAACATGAAACCAATTGCGTAAATAAAAAGTTGCAAAGTAAATGTGCAAATCTATTTTTTTTTTGCGAATTTCATGTGCGATTTTATTTTATTTGCGTAGTCATTATCACAATCAGCGACTATATACAGAAAAAATAAAAGTGATAGTATGTGGTCTGCCATAAAATGTAATATAATTTGTCGCAATATTTTAGTTATTCTGTGCCAAATCATAACACTTACGACATACTGTCAAAGTATTTATTTTTTCTGGGTGATTTTATATTATATCATTTCCGATGTTTAGATATATTATAAAAATTACGTTAATGTGTATATAAAAGTGTTGAATCAGTTTTTAAAGTGTCATTCCACAAAATTGGATGCTTATGCGACAGTACTTAAAATATTGCTTCATAAAATCAGTGTTCTTGGCTTTGAATAGAAAATGTTTAAATTGATACTCATTGGTATATTTCTGGCGCTTTGCGGTGCCCTTGTTAACGGTGAATATTTAACAGTGAATACAAAAAGTGGTCCCATAGTAGGTGTTGAACAAGAGACGTTTCCCAACAAAGTTCCATACATAACATTCAAAGGAATACCATACGCAGAAGCACCAATAGAAGACCTGAGATTCAAGGTAAATATGAGAAAAACTTCCAATTTTTATATCACAAATGAATTATTGTTTTGAAAAAATCGTAACAGGTACCAAAGCCAGTGAAACCATGGACAGAACCGCTTGTGACTACAGATAAATTTCAACCTTCGTGTCTTTGGACCGGTGAAACAGAACCTTCTCAATCGCAATCAAATCAAAGTGAAAATTGCCTCTTCTTGAACATCTACACTCCTGGTAGGCGCACAAGAACTTTAAGCTACAAATATGAAGTATATTTCAATTTATGAATTTTTCTATTTCAGTTATGGATAAAATTAAAACAAATAAAAAATTGTCGGTGCTGATGAACATTCATGGTGGTGGATTTGCAGGTAGCATAGATCTTTCCGATTTGGTTTTGGTATATATATATAATATATATACAATTTGACCCGCCCTACTATATATATGTTTCTAGAATTTTTATAATATTTTCAATTTGGTGGTGTTTTTTCTTCATTTAACATCACGATAAAAGAGCCCATTCATTGTAAAAAAAATTATATTTGTATAAAATACTATTCATATTTACACATTTTATCATTTAACTGAATTTCAAACAAACACTGCTATGATTTACAGAAGGTGATGGTAGCGATGCAAATTACGGACCCGATTTTATTGTCGAAGAGAATGTTATTTTGGTGTCAATCAACTACCGCTTGGGTCCATTTGGTTTCGCTAATTTCGAATTGGAAGGCTATACGGGTAACATGGGACTCAAAGATCAGCGCGAGGCATTAAAATGGCTTAAAGAGAACATTGAGTATTTTGGTGGTGATCCAGATTCAATCACTCTCTTTGGACAAAGTTCCGGTAATACATACGTTTAATAAGCACAATATTTTTTGAATTGAAATGAAAATTGGATTCAATTCCAGGTGGCTCAGCTGTGCACTTCCATGTCTTGTCCGATTCGTGTGAATATATAAAACGGGCAATCATGTGGAGTGGTGATGCGTTCAGTAGCGATGCACATTATGAAAAGAATAATCACGTGGAGCTTTTGATGGACACATTCAAGGATGAATTGGGAAATCAAATCAGCAAAAAAGATCTATTAAACTTCATGATTAATGCTTCAGCAGATGTGATTGTAAAGAAAACACCACAACCTTCATTTAGGGGCTTTTTCGAAATTTATTTTTCGCCTGTTGTTGAGAGTATGTTATTTGGGTTTGTCCACTGAATGCATCATGTTTTAAGTTCGACTTTTTTTTAATTAGACAAAAGTATAGCTGTCGAACCAATACTGACCCAAACACCACACGAAATATATGCAAAAAACCAATTTAGTCCCCACTGTAAGAATGTGGAAGTTTCGTTTGGCGTGACCAGTGCGGTAAGTGCGGTAGATTTGGAATTCTATTCTGACCTTCGATTTAAACCAAAATATATTTTTAGGAGTTCCTGCTATTTCTTGACTTCTCTGATTTATATGGATGGATTGAACCATTAAAAAATAATTCAGTCGTCGGAATACCATACCAGGCACTCAATATAACGGAAGATAATGAGGCAATTTGTCTTTTTTTAAACAAAAATAGAACAAATCAAATCAATTTCCATATCTCGTCGATTTCTTTATTTTTAGGCATATAAAAGCATGCAAGCCGACATTAAACAATTTTATTTTGGTGATGGAGAAATTCAAGCAACGCCAGAGCGATTAAATCAATATATTCAAATGGGCACTGATATTAATTTTCTTCCTCAACTGTATGAAGGAATAAGATTGCATTCAAGTGTCTCGCCAACATATTGCAACTTGTAAGATATCTTTTTTAAGTTAACACTTACAAAGTAAATTGAAATATTATTATGATTTAATTACTATTAGCTTCAACATCAGTTTGAACACAAATATTGTCAAAGTACCGCTACATTTGGAAATGATTGAAGGAATGGGCCATTTTGAAGATATTCAATATTTGTTTAAGTAGGTATTTATTGTTACAAAATTTATATCAACTTAATTCAAACAAAAATATTTGTTGATTTGATACATTTAGAGCTAGAGACTACAGTGATATGTACAATGATGTATATAAAAATCAAGCGAATAATATAACAGATCAAAAGACGGTCGATGCTTGGCGATTTGTTACAAGACTTTTCGCGGATTTTGCGAAGACTGGGTATGATATTCCATTGAACTACTTTCACCATCTTTTTGTTAAAACCCTTTTTCGTTTTTTAGGTCATTGGAACATAGCCATCCAGCGAAATCAACTGGAGATATTCAATGTGTCGATATCACCAATGATGGATTACGTTCGATCATTCAACCAAAAAAAGAAGCAATAGCATTCTGGGATAAAATCAAGGAAAATGTTAAGAAATACATTGATGATGAATTTTAAAACTGTTTTAGAACCGTTTAGAACTGTTGAAGAAAATAGAATGTGGTATTTTATGATTGTTGCAAACAAAATAGTTATTTTTTTATTAAATATAGATATATTTCATTTATTCGGAAAATAATGTTATCATACATTTCATTATTGATTGTCGTTTCGACTATTTACGAATATTGTTTGAGACAATAGCTAATTCTTTAACTTTTCGCCGCATAATTTTACCCGATGGAGTTACTGGAAGTGAATCAACGAAATAAACTCCACCTCTTAGTTTACAGTAGTCAGCAAAGTGATCTGAATGTGAAGTGAAAACGTTAGTTTTTAATTATTTTATTCAAGAAACACGCTAAAGTACCTGCAACTAAATTGAAAATATCTTTTTCCGTGATATTCGATGCCTCATTGCGTACAATATATGCCGCTGGTAAATCATTAGATGCTACTTCACCCGGTATTCCAATGATACACGCTCCTTTTATATCCGGTAATTCGATCAAAAACGTTTCAATTTGTGAGGGTGAAATTTGGAAATTACAATACTTGATGAGTTCTTTTATACGATCAATGAAGTACAAATTTCCGTCTTCATCGAAATGACCAATGTCTCCGGTTAAGAAAAATCCTTCATCATCAAATACTTCATCTGTGGCTTTCTGATTGCCAAAGTAGCCAAGAAATTTATAATTGGTTTTGAAGCAAATTTCACCATTTTCACCGATGCCACAACGGTTACCATTTTCATCGACAATTTTAACGATGAAAGAACCCAATAACTGACCAACTGAGTCATTATCACCCAAATTCATTGAAATTGCACTACTCGCTTCACTCATTCCATATCCACTTACAACTTTTCCGTTTGGTAATTTGGCATTGATTTCTCTATGAATATTAAATGAACATTTTGCACCCCCAACCATTTGCAATTTGAGGCTTGACAAATCAGTGTGATCAATACGATCACATTTTAACAGTAAGGCCATTTGATGGGAAACACTGAGAATAAATGTTACTCTATATTTCTCAATAAATTGAAGATGCAATTCGGGAGTGAATGATTCTGTTGTAATAATACGAGTTGAACCATTAATCATTCCCCCGATCAATATGAACCATCCAGAGATCCAGTATAGTGAGCTAAAAGCCAATAGTACACCAGTCGAAGAGAGTTCATCAATTTGTGTGATTCCATCGAGTAAAGCAGCATGCGACAAACAAACTCCTTCATTTGTGAAATAAGAATGGAATATTTCATTGAATATTGTTTAGATTTGATAAAAAACATATTGTTCACCTTTTGGCAATCCCGTTGTACCACTAGAACAAACAATTACAGCTGTATCATTTTCACCATCAACTTCCACCGGTCTAATGTCGAATATATATTTGTTACTAAATTGTTTTGAACTTTCTATCGAATGATATAAAACTATCATGTTATTTCGAAGAAAACACTTACACAAAATCGTCTTCATTGTGTGTTTCTTCAAATAAATTTTCAACTTGTTCTGAATCACCTTTGTTACCACCAAATGTAAATATTTTTGAATCATTTTTTAGCTCGGCAAAACATTCTTTTACCAGATCATACACTTCTACATCGCAAAAAATCACAACCGGTTTGGTTGTTTTTAACATATGCAAAAGTTCTGCTTTTTTAAATGACGTATCCAGCGTATTCACAGCACTGCCAATGGCCAATGAAGCGAACACAATTGGAGCAAGGTGATGGGAATTCTTTGCTATAATTCCAACTACATTTTTTGACTTATATCCTCGCTTTTGAAGATTTTGTGCAGCACGAATTGTTTTTAAACGAATTTCATCGTAAGTCAATTGAATACCAGAGTCATCGCTTATCTAAATTTTATGTGTCAAACAATTTAATTGGATATTACATTAAAATATTATTTTTCTATTGATTTATTCAAATACCTGAGCAACTTTCGGTCCGAGATTCAAACAAGTTCGTAAAACTACTCGAGCCAGTGAAATTTTTGGATTGTACAATGGAGGTGAATTACGACCTTTCCACAATTTTGTGTCTTTATCAAAATATGTTTTGTACATTTTCTTTTTTTTCTGTAGTTTTTTTAATCTCACTCCAATTTGCCGGTTTCCAATTCTTTCGATTGCAGGTTATAATCAAACTAATAAGGTTGACCAAAGGCAATCACTTTTTATCTGTTGTATTGAAACCGAACAATTCAGCATATTTTGTGTTTTCAAACTACGTTTCAAACACCTTTTATCTACAATAAACATCTCTTTGTATTAATGATAATCATATCGAAAAATTGCTATCGTGCAAACTCGACACTATACTTTTCTAAAAACAAAATCTAATAAATCGCAAATTTATAAATTCACTTATCTCTCTGCTAGATCGTATTTGTATTTTGTAAGTGACGATATCATGATACGGTTCATATTTTGTGTGTTGTTTTAATTTTTAAATAACGTCACGCAAAAAGCATGTTACTTTCAAATAATAATCAAAAATTTGTGAGATTATTTATTTTGATAAGAAAATAATATTCACAAGTTTTCACGGTGATTTAAGTTACTGCAACCATATATAGACCACAGTCTCAGTTTATTTCCAAAATTTCGTTGCCATGCGGAAAAGTCAGCTTGCCTGCTGATCTTGTTGTGCGTAAAATTAACGCAAAAATATCTGAAAATCTTTCCAGACCACTATATGCTTCGTGGAGATGTTTACTTCATAGAGAGTATTCCTAGAACACCATCTGGCAAACAATTATGTAGAAAAGCACGAGAAATTGCTATAAAAAAGTTCAAAGTATTGCCTGCTTTTGATAACATTACTTTCAGACTATAAGCACCAATTAAACCGAAATTTGTTGAGAAATTCATAAAGATTACAAAGTGAGCATTAATATTTCATTGCATCAACATTTTATTTGTCAATCGAGCTAATTCTTGTTTGAATAAAAAAATTTCATCATTCTCGCCTTTTTGTGTTAAGATATTTTTCAATATTGAACTATCTTTATTACAATCTAGCAAGGTAACATTACAAATTCAATTCAGGTATTCCATTTGATAAAGTAGCTGTTTCTATTTTTCGTTGGATACATATTTTGAGATGACAGTAGAGGTGAAACCTTTGGAGTTGTCCGAAAAATGTAGCTCAATATCTTCTAAGGATCGATTCTCCGTCTCAGGTAGAATGTTGTACGTTAGTATAAGGCCAAAGAGGCCAATTAGAGTGTATACTAATGAAACACCTGGCAGGGATAGCAGGGTTTCCAAATTGTAGTAAGCTTTTGTTGCACAGAATATTGATATATATAATATAGCGGATAAAATGCCATTTGCAATGCCACGTAACCTAACAATTGGAAATTCAAAAACTAACTTATCAAAAATTACCACAAAACACTACATAACAGTACTTACTTAAACGGAAACATTTCGGACAGCAATATCCAAGGAAATTGTGCTAAACAAATGTATGCTAAGTGACTCCATGTTAATAGACAAACTATAGGGATATACCCAAGTGATTTGTTTTCCAAATGAAAAGGTTCTCTTTCTGCTTGAGCAAAGGAAATGTGGCCCGTTGGCAAATAAGTGAATCCAAACCATGTAAGTATAGCGGAACAAATTATAGCACCCGACAAACAGAATAATTAAAGTCTTCGCTTGCCCGTGAATCGAACCAAAAGCACAAAAATCACACTTCCAAGAGCATCGAGTATACTCATCATCGCTACTGCTCGATCCGCTGAAATGGGACTGTCGTACGCTTTAAAAATTTGCATCATATAGGGTTTTAAAGACACTATTCCTGGATATAAAGAGAGAAAGATAACTGAAATAGTAATGAATAACGGTTTAAGCACTCGTTTCCGTTTGAATTCAGTGAGTTTTTCTCTCAACGTTGGCTGGAAATGAATGCATTTTTGTGCAATGCATGTATTACACGATTTCGAAACTTTAATATGTCGCTGTAAATCGAGGAACTCTTGAGCTACATGTTCACTTGACGCCCAACCCCGAATCCAGCGAAGTGAATTTTCAGCCTGGTCCGTTCGATTTTTGGAAAGCAGCAGCCAAAATGGACTTTCAGGAATCTACGAGTGCATCAAATTTTCGATTGGTTTTCGTTTAAGTTCATTTCAAAAGATGCATTATTTTTATATTTTATATGAAATAAAACTCACAAAGAGCATCGCAATTGCTGTAAGTACAGGCATCGCCAAAAAACACAGGCACACCATTCTCCAAGGCATTAAAGTATTCAGAAAAAATGTCACAAACATACCCAATGAATAGGAAATGTATGTGTAACCTAATAAATAATTTTAATTCATGCAATAAATGTTAGATACTTTTACTATATGAATATAAATAATATTTTATAACATTCACATACCAATTAGTACACCCCTATATTTTGGCTCACTGAAATCAAAATAAGATTTATTGTATTATTGTATCAAGCACGAAACTATCATTCTCACCATATTTCACCTAAAAAAGACACAGATTTATATATGTATAGATTTACTTTACCAACATAAGAAACAATATATTATATAT
>NW_022198046.1:2323753-2335058 GCF_009176525.2 Contarinia nasturtii | reverse complement strand
TGAAATCAATTTACAAATGTGTTTTTAGTCCAGGAAGTGACATCGGCGACCAATCAGCATCGAAAATCAAATGATCTTATACAGAATTTTACGCTCTTCAAAATGATAATAGCCACTTTTTAATATTTTCCATGTGGAAACACCCTAATGGTCATGGTTTGAGTAATTATAAATGCTAAATGGGAATATTTATGTTTGCCATTCATACACAGAATAATCCCATAAAGACGCTTTATTTGTGGATTTATTATGGCTATGCTATTCAGTTGTTTTGTTCGCAATGGGGAGGGAAAATCGATCAAGTCATAAGGATGAAATACACTAAATCTATTTTATGTGATACAACTTGTATCATACAAGACACTTTTTACAGCATATGAGATGGTATTTGAAACATAAAGTGAAATAGAGTTTAAAATAAACAAAAATAAAAAGTCTTACGGGAGTAAGACGAACTTTTCCGCACTGTGGTAGTTGCGTATTTTATTAAGAAAGTTCAAAATAATATTTGTTCGATTTTTCAAGCCTTTCAAGCGTCGTAAAGTTCGAAACCAAAAAATATGTTTCAACTTTGGCAACGAAATATTTTTTAATTTAATAGCAGAAGTACCCGAGAAAAGATTTTTCACACTTTCATGATGAACCCATTTGTACGACATTTGAAAGTATTCTATTTTCTAACAAAATACTATAAAAAATATGTCTGACGTTAATTTTGCCATAAAAATTATTTTTGAAACACTTTCCATAACTAAAGTCACAAAAAATTTGGATCTTTGTATGGGAGCCATGTCTGTATGCTATATTAATGGTGTGAAACTTTGCACAGGTTATTTTTTCACAAAAAAATAACATTCGTAGGGTTTGGAGAAATTTCAACCAAAATTAAGGGTACCTCCCATACAAAATATTCGTTTTTGAGCCGAAAATTTAAAATTTTGTATGGAAGGTACCCCTAACTTTGATCGAAATCTCTTCAAACTTTCAGAATGTTATTATTTTGTGTAAAAAATAGTCTGTGCAAAGTTTCACGTCATTAAAGTATCATACAGGCATGGCTCCCATACAAAAATTCATTTTTTTTTGTGATTTTTTCAAGGAAACTGTTTTAAAAATTGATTGTATCTCAAAAATAACCTCAGATTCGGTTTTCTCGTGCCAAAAAACCCCCCAATACATATTTTTGAATGTTTAAGTCCACATTAAGTATGACTTTTGGACGAAAATTGGACTCTTTTTCATAGGTATCACTCCAGGCATGACATTTTTTCCCATCAACCAAAGTCGCTCAAAAGCTAATGATTTCTATTCCTCGGGACCCCCAATCATCCTGTAAAGTCAGATTTTGAATTAAGTTTCTACGATGAGCGCAATCTTGCTAACAAATTTTGCGTACGACGTACAACGTACGACGTACGACGTACGACGTACGACGTACGACGTACGACGTACAGATTAACATAAACCATGCTCAAAACGGCCTGATTCGGGTTCGCTGACCTCAGAAACGTCCAGAAAACATGTTTCTGAAGTTTTCAAAATTTTGACCGATTACAATACTTTTCACCTTACACTATGTGTGCGGAAAAGTAAAATGTATGAATGATTTGTTGTGGTTATTATTCACTGTTATAACTCATGTCTTTTTCAGCGCAGTTGTTTGCTTTTCATGCAGTAAAATTGAAACAAATTCAATTCGAGATGCATAAAATACCCGGAAAGCACAATACGCTATCAAAAAATCAGATGTTATAACATTCATTGGCAATTAAATCAATTCAGATGCGAATATAAATGTTCAAATTAATCAGTCAAATATGATATCGCGCAATTTGATCACATTTACTTGATTTATTGCGTTTCATTTAAATTATTCTGCACAAAATTAATTAAATGCAATCGCTAATGTTATCAATAAATGAATAAATTAGTAAGCCCATTTGATATTTCAAAGTCATTAAGCTATTTTCGCACACAAAAAATGGCCGAGAAATGTTGTATATTAATATGAAACGCGTTGATTAATACACTTAGTCCAATTGATATAGAGACGTTTTATATTGTATATAACCCAAAACAATGAAATCGAAAAATATTTTAAGCTCATCGATGCATCGAATCGCAAAGAGAGAGAAAAAAGCACCATCAATTGCAATAGTGTAAAAGTGGAAAATATTGTGGTTTTAATAAATCGATGCTAAAATGATGAATAAAATGAAAAAAAAAAAAGAAGAAATCGATCAATATGCGATTGATTAAACTGATAACTGCGATGGGAATCGTGAAATGTGTGATTCGATGCATAAATTCATTTGGTGTGCATTTTAAATAAAGTATAAAATCAATAACAATCAGGGAACATTTAATCGGGCGTACTAAGGTCAAATAAATCATAAAAACCGAACCGCTTAAATTTCTCCGCACAAATATTTATCGACAAACACATTTCCTCCAATTGAATCGCAAAATTCAGAATTCATACACTCAAAAAAATGGTGATCGAATTCCATGTAGTAATTTTGCTCGGATATATATTTTCCACATAAATGAATGTAAAAACTGCAGAATTTCACAAAATTTCATAGAGTGCAAAGAATTTTTCGCGCTCACGGAAACAAATGTTAATGGTAGTGGAGAAGAAGGAAAAAGCACACCAAAATTGCTTAATTCTTCGTAAAAGAAAAAGCAGTAGTTTTTCATGAGAGAGTGTGCATTGAGTCGAAAATGAGTGCCACTTTTCATTTGCTCATTTATGAAATGTGTCTCCAAATGACGCACTCTAGGAATTGTAAACGCCAAAGATAATATTTAAATTGGCCGGGTGCGGGGTATCGCTAATTACGTCATTTCATTTTGCACTACATACAGTTTGTTGAGAGTTGTGGAGAGAGTTTGAAGAAGGCCATTGTCTAGGATGAAGAAGCACTACTTGAATAATAATTCGTGTGTTATTCTAGACCACTTCGGAAGGAAAATACATGAGAGTCAATTTTATGCTATTGGGGAGAAAGAGAGAAATGTTCTTGAGAGAAAAAACACACTGTAAAAACAACACACTTGAGCCAACAGTGAGTATTCTTTGTTCAACACATTACTTGACTGAGCACCCATCAAATTACCTGATGATACGCTTCGCTCTGTTGTTTGTCGAAGAGCACAAATGGCACAAACGAAGACACAACCATGTAGAAAATCGATGCACAATCTCTCTGGTATATACAAAAATCGACATATAAATGATGTACGAAAAAAGACGATGAGAAATAATGATGAGCCAATGAATCAAGTCAATCAAATTCCTCTTGATTTCTTCCCATCACAGAAAAAAAGACAACAATGTTTTTCTCCCCTCTCACTCTCCGTATAGACTATCGCTTATTGACTTAATTTAATTGCAGAAAATGAATACAATATTTATCTAGGGCTGGATGGCTCACATTTTTTTCGCGCTCTCTCTCTCTCTCTCAATCGTTTGGCAAACGCAAATCAATTTATTCCAGCTCCCCGATCTAGACAAATGATCAAAAAATAGCATTCTCATTCGATTGTTCTAGTGAATCATCGTGTTATTTTTTGTCCCCACTTATTTTTGGCTTCGGTTCTGATTATTATTTGAAACGATAATGACAGACAACATTATGTCTTTAAGGATGAAACAAATTGTCGTCATTTAGAATGAACATGTCAATGCAAGCGAATGATTATGCGATTTTGTTAAGCTCCAAATGCATACACACGTTGTATTTTTACTGGTTTTCATTCGATAATTTTAAGTTACAGTTGGTTGAAAATTCGATTCTTTTGCCAAAATAATGTGATAAAATTTTAAATCGTGTGCGACAATCATCAATTATAACATACTTTACGGCACATTTCTTTCTATTCGAATGATTCGTATAATCGAACCAATTGGCAAGGAAAATATAAATCAATGTTTCATAGTTCAATTTTTATTTTTATCCCATAATTGCATCTGCTTGAAAAAACACCGCTTCTTTTACGTTTGCAAATTATATAACGTGTGTCGCTGTGCCTTAAGATAACAGTCTCTCGTCGTTTTTCGAATATTGCATGTTTTTTTGGCTCTTTTATATTGTAATTGTTTCTGCGAGGCTAATTATATCTTTTTATGGATTGTGCACACAAAAGAAGCGAACAATTCAATTGATTTGTTGTCGCCGCTTTTATTGTGACAGACAAAAGAAATTCAATTACAATTTTCACACTCTTCAAAGAATCATTGTCATTAAATTTTTTTAAGAAATCGCTTCAGCGAGATCGTCAACAACGATTACGACGACGCCAATGACGAAATTAAAATAGGTCAAAATAGGAGGAAAAAAACCGTCCCGGAAAAAGTATTTTTAATTGTTTTACAATTTAATGAGAAAAATGCCATCAAAAGTGTTTTTTAATTAAAATTGTCATCGATCGATTTCATTTCAATAGACATTCAATATATTGATTTTGACGTGGTATGCTCACATTTGAAATGTGGGTAGCAGCAGTGGCGGGATCAGCAATTTTTCTTAAAAATTTAATTATATAGCTCCAAAATTAAAACGAAATTTCAAGGCATTTCGACACAAATATGTCGAGAAATTATAATGTTTTCGCTCGTCCTACATGTGTATTGGTCTGCCAATAATAATCATTTTATTTTTGTACTTTCGGTATTTTATTTCATTCATTTTCGTCCAAAACCGTATCGATGATCACAAATCCCATTGAAAAGAGATGGTACATCGTATTATGTTTCCTATGTATAAAAATGTATGCCATTTCGGTGTGTATCAATGAAAATCATCCGACACAAACTGGATATGTGCAACATCATTCAATGCTTGGGATCATTGGCAAGAAATTGAGAGGAAGAAAGGGAGACTAAGACGGAAAAACATACTACATATATATACAATTTTGATTTTTCCGAGTCTGAGGCCACTTATACACTTCATCGAGTTCAGCAAAGGCGAAATTGTGGTGCAATGGAAGACGCAAACGAATAAAGTAAAGAAAAGAAACCAAAGATTCGACACACAAAAGCAGAACGACAAGACTTTATGAGAAAAAAGAAGAATTGAGCTAGTATCGAAAAGACAGTTCGGCACCAAAAAACTCAAGATTGCAATTCTTTGCACACAGACACACATCGAGTTTTGCTGAAGATTATGTATACACACTGCACTATAAATGGGAGAAAAAGAGATGCGACACAGACACACGTTAGTATTTGGTAGACGCGTGCGATTTCAGTTCATCTCGGTATCAGATTGCTTTTGTACATCGGTTCGATTTTCGATACAACAATTTTCCGGAAGATCTCGAGGAAGAGAGAGAGAGAGAGAGAAAAGGACTGAGACGAAATCACACGGCAACTCAAACATATAGCTTCTATATCATACATATTGTCATCAATTGCCTCAAACTCAGTCCACGCGGTCGATGGTTATGGTTTTGTGATTGTTTCTTCTTTGTTGTTGTTGTTGTTGTAACTACTGCTATATTTGTTCTTTTTGTTTTTGTTCCATCTAATTCAAATCGTCTATCATGCCGCACATATAGCACGCGGAGTGTCGATGAAATGTCGACGCATGCTCAATGCCAATGTTATGCATTTGCCGTTTGTCGACGATGTGTATCAAAACAAAAATTGCAGCTATATAAAATGATTTGGTCGCCACGGAATCGAGTCAGTAAGGTTCGAACAGCTGCTCTTGCCGGTTCCATTTCGACTCAAAACTAGTGCTCAATATCGTTACATTCTTAATCGTCTTCAAGTTTTAAACACACATTCACATTATTTTACGAAATTAATTGAAATAAGATTGCGAGATAAAAATAAAGCGAAAAAGAAAATAAAATTAAAATCATTTATTCAGTGAATTTGGGAGAAATTCTTTTAATCTTATGGCTATAGAGAAAACGAGTATAAATTCCGTATTTTTAATCTCCATGCGAAAAGTTAAAGAAATACCCAAAGAATGTTTTCCAAAAACATTTTTTAATTAAAGTCGTCCACAGACGAATAAGACTTGAGACTTTTGTAGTTTAAATTTGTTTCTTTCTTGAGTGAGTGTGTTTACGTACAAACATGTTTATACTGCATCGATGCAGGTTTCGATGCAAGTCAAGAGTTTTCCAAAGGATTTATTATTGTTAAATCTGATTGGTATCAAGCGTCCCCCATACTTACGACAATCATATACTGAATTCCATTCAGTTAGTTACTCATAGGTTCTATATGCTGTTGATGTGTGTATGTTACGGATTACGTGCGAAAAGTTTTCCACTTTGATGCCACTGCACGTCAATTAATCTCAATGAAAAGCGAAAACCTATTAAAATGCCATGCCAATAAAAATTTTAACACATAAAATCATACGAAAAATTAGCAATACATAGCACCGGAAAAATGAACCGTTCGCTCATTTTGCGCTCATAAACACAGAAACGAAACGTTTGATGATTTAAACGGCCACCGACAACGGTGTAGTAAATAAAACCGTGAGTTTAAACTGTAAAAGTGTTAAATTTAGTCTTAGCAAAGGCGTAAAAAATATAAATACGGTTTTCGGTTTGTATTTGTAACCATTGTTCATTGTTTTTTTTATTTGTTTCATATTATTGCAATGAAGACGACGTTGCTGCTCACACCCCATTGCTCAAATTGATTTGATTGCATTGTACAAAACGCGCTTAGATTTAATATTTCAAAATAAATCGTGACCACAGTGAGAAAGACAGAGAGTGAAGAAGAGAGTAAACGAGAGAAAATTTATACGGAGACGTCACAATGGAAAATAGAAACCATTGAACACAAGAAAATAGTATTGCGTGTTTTACGATCATAAACCATATAGCCACAGACGAAAAATATTACGGTAGAAAACAAAACTGAATTGAAAAAAAAAACAAAATCGAAAAGAACTGAAGGGAGAAAGAGAAGAAGAAAAAACAAAGAAATAAACAGCAACAGAAGAAAAGAAGAATTATGCTAGAGTGATAGAATATTGTTCAAACGTTGCTTAAGAAATTGGCGCATTCAAACGTGTGTTAAGGCATAAATATATTTTTTTCGGTAGAATGTGCTTGTGAACGAATAAACCAAACGCTGAAAGTGAGAGAGAAAGAAGAAAAAAAAAAGCTCACACCGGAGACCATTAAACAAATCGGCTGTTCACCGCTGCCGCCGTTGAGAAAATCAAAAAAACACACGACGACGGCAAAGAAGAAAGAGTAGTAGCAGAAGAAGAAACTACACCACGCGAAAATCTAGTGACGACGACAACGTCGAGCACCACCACCGCCATCATCATCATCAGAAACCACCACCACCACACAAGAGAACAACAAAGTGGAAGAGAGCATGAAAGCAAAGGGATTAAATGAAGTGTTTTTTGCAACAATTGTGCTTGGACTTAATGGATATTTTATTGCCAATGTGAATGGCAATGAAGGTATGTGATTTTTCTCTCAACTCTTAAACTTACACATTCAAATCAATTGTGAATATCTGAATGTGCACGCACCAAATGCGATTTGAACTGTTTCCACACTATCGCCGTGAAAGAAGTAAAAAAGTTCGTGTTCCATCGAAAACCCCTCTATCAAACGTAAATTTGTTTGTTGCATATAAAACACAAAAATGAGTAAAATTGATAGTCCAACTGAATGACTGTGAATTGTTTTCCACCTTGCCGTTTCGCTGCGATTTTAGTGGTAGATTTATGACGGTGGCCCAGAAATCTTGCAAATTTTTATGTGAAAGTAATTGTCTAGCCACTATTCCGATATGGCTCATGAACTCACACGTATTTTTCGACACTTTATCAGTACATATCCATGCACAAGCCCACACAAACAAAATATCAAATGTGTGGGTGGCTATCGAATAAAGAATATTTAATTACGTCATAAATTACATTGATTGTGTTACATAATGAGCAGGAAAACGAAAAGAAAAACACAATCATTGGCACGGCTCGTATTTTGATATTTATTATACCTGCGCTTGGGTCGCTTTCATGTGAGCTCATTTAAGATCATATTTACATCGACAATTCATGACGCTTGACGGCATTGTAACTTATATATAATTTCTCGACACCATCATCATTCGTGTGCTCTCGTATATAAAATATTTATAATCAAGCGAATTTGATATTTTTTTTACGTTCCGGTGTTGATAATATTTGAATATGATGTGAAATATGGTAATGGTCACTGAGATTGATGGAGTTAGATTTAATGCGTTTTTCTGGTCATTTGAATGATTTTGTGTTAAAATGTTTTATATGCATGATACTCGCTTTTTTGTTCCCATTTATTATTCTGCATGTGCGAGAGATAGAATAGAGTAACGTTTGCTAATTTCCATAATCAAATAAAGTTGTCGGAAATTTTATGTTTTTTTTTGCCTCTTCAAATTGCGGAAAAATACCGGCGTCAAATGTCAATTTATCCATTGAGCTCTGTTTTCTCTTTTTGTGTTTCTCGTTTCATCGATGCAAAAAACTACAACTCATGTACAAATCATCATTGTTTTCGCATCGCAAAGTCAAAATCAAAAACTACTAAACGAATGGATTCAACATCCAGATACATCAATAAACTGGCAACGAACAACTGGATTTAATTTGCATGAATTAGTCGTATCGTATGCAAATGTAGATTGCACATTTGGTCCAAATGTGATGAGAGATTTGTTTATCACAATCAGGTTTAAATATATATTCGCGTCCGCAATAGGCTGTCCAATTTGACAGACATACAATGCTGAATTGCCGAGTGTAAATATTGTTAGTAACAATCAAGTCATTGGAATTATGTCGATGGTACATCACTCACACACAATCTCTTTTGTATTGCGTGCGTATGTTTTGTTCGATCAACGATGCATTCAATCTCGTTTCGATTAAATCTCATTGGCCAGGCGCTAATAATTTTAATGCTTTTTACCAGTTTTCCAAATGCCTGGCCATTCGCATCAACACTGAAACATTGTATGGGAACGGCTTGTTAATGCATTAGCTGTGTTATTTTGTTGCGATATCGATTTTAAATTTTCACAGTTTAAGCTCACTTTTTGTGCATGTATGTATGATTAGCAAAATATAGATGGAGAAAGAGAGAGAGAGAGAGAGAGAGAGAGAGAGCGAAAAAGATACAGAACCATGACAGTGCATTATGCGTAACAGTGCACGAGCCACAAACGATACTATCGACGTTAACATTCGGGCACCAAAGGGACATAACACACATTTTCATCAGAATCGTCTCTCTTTCGCTCAATCTTTCGCCCTCTGTCTAACACTCTCTATTAAATTTTTCTTGGTTTGTGTGTGTGTTGTTGTTGTTTTTTCTCATGCGCTATGTATCGGTGTCCTGGAGACGATGAGGTTTGAGAAAAAGTTTCGATTGCATTTTGTGTGATGTGAATGCAGTAACGCCAGCGTTGCGTTTATTTTGTAACGGGGCAATTCCCAAAACATTAACTCTGTTGAATTTGTATGTCGAAATCTGTCGAAGCATTAACATAAAAGCACATTGACCATTTCCACAGTAAAATAGCTGTCATTATCATCGCATCGTCATCTCTCGCTATCTCTATCGTGTGTATGCCGTCGCTGTGGCTGTCATCGTCATTATTCCCAGTGACCGCACCGAACAAATACACACGAAGTCTACATCTACATGCATTATCTGATTACTATATGTATATTATATGGACGTTGAGTAAGCCAGGCGAATGACGTTCATTCATATTGCATGCGATTAAGTGCATTATAAACCATTTTGCAATATGACCACCGCTTCAATATTCCATGCAGCCGCATGAACATTTATTCAATAAATTAAATCTAATCGATTCTTATTAGGCTTTTAACTTTCTCTCTATTATACCCATGATCATTGTCATTTGCTGAATTTCAACATTTTACCAATAATATTTGAATCCATTAACCATTGAAAACGAATTCGTTCAATCGCTTATGTTCGCTCGCTCGCTCGCTCATTCTTGACGAATATTTTTGACAGCTATATGAAAGCATCACGAATCGATGTAATCGCCTTAAAATGTTTCCAAATTAGGTGATTGAATTATGCAAAAAGTCGGCCACATTTAAGCCGAATGCTATGTAAGGTTCTATTCAAATGGGATCTAATGAAGAAATTTACATGTTCCGCTTAATAAAGAAAGCAAGAGAGCGAACATTGAAATTGAAGATTTTTGCACAAGAATATGAATAGGGAATCAAAGAGAGAGAGAGAGAGAGAGAGAGAGAGAGAGAGAGAGAGAGAGGGAGTGAAAGGAAAATGTTAACTTTACTTCAAACTTTTTCCCATGGCCTCAAATTTAAACTCAAAATTCGATCGAAGAAAATAAATAAATTTGTATTGACTTTGGAATTTGTTGCACATATTTCGAAAGCATTGAGCTTCAATTGAACGAATGGCCTGCATGATGAATATGAATTTCATTTATGGATGAAAGAAAAGTACTGAAAACATAATTTACGTTGCTGTACTTTACGATCCTTTTGCTTCTCTAACATCATTTCAATTCCGAACTTTAGCTATCATTTGATTTCAAGACGTTCCGAAAATTCACTCCCTCTCACACACGCACACACTCTTTTTTTTCTCTCTTTCGACTCAATGGTGGTCATAATAAAATATATAAAACCATAAAATTCCATCTTATGTTATATAATAAAGCTGCCTGCTGCTTGCAGAATAGACGAGAATGAAATGAAAAGACGAGAGTTTACGTCGAGTTTACGTCGTATTTACATTTCATCACTTGCATTCAAAACTCTCTTCTTTCATTCAGTCTCATATCGATAAGAATATTTGCTCGTCGTTAAAAATCGAACCGAATACGAAGAACTTTAATCAAATCAATTTCGTCGATAAATTCCGCATTAAATTTTCTGTTCGGCACGAAAGCAGCACGAATGAACTGTCGAACCTTATACGGTATTCATTGCAATACAAAATTGCAATCGTTGATTCATTTCAAAGAGACTGTGTGTATATAGAGTAGCGAAATAATTGCAAAGTATCAGTTTAACAGTAACAATTTAAAAATCATCGACGAAATACGTTTACACTGGCGTTCTTGCGTACGTCGAATGATATTTCATTCAATCAACTAATCGTTTCATCAAATTGAATTGAAAGCATTCTCGTTTACTAGCGTTCTGTTTTCGAATTTATTTATGGAAAAGTTAGATTTTTTTCACTGAAAAGATAGAGAGAGAGAGAGAGAGAGAGAGAGAGAGAGAGAGAGAGAGAGAGA
>NW_022198046.1:2260941-2323743 GCF_009176525.2 Contarinia nasturtii | reverse complement strand
AGAGAGAGAGAGAGAGAGAGAGAGAGAGAGAGAGAGAGAGAGAGAGAGAGAAAAAATAGTAGAAAACTAATGAAAATTCACCGAATAAACTACATTTATTGAACACCTGTGTTTATTAGTTCAATCCTGATTATCACGCTTGGCATGCACTTTTCATGCAGCTGCAATGTATTTTGGTTGAATAGTATCGAAATACATTTATTTGGTTTTGCTTGGAATAGGTAAAACTGTGCGAGAGAAGAGAGAACGCTCCAGTAAAACATTGAAAATCACGCGTTGAATTCGAAAATGAAGCGCTCTTTTAATGAAACTGATTCGTTTGATATATTTATACTGCAGTCGAATTTTCATGTATAATGCACATTATCGATATCGTTTCGATAAATAGAGAAATAGAGAGAGAGAGAGAGAGAGAGAGAGAGAGAGAGAGCGAGCGCGCGAGAGAGAAAATGAAACATAACAAATGAGACTGAGTGAAAGGATAGATTTACGGGGTCCGTTCATTTCCAATAAAGGGCGCAATTCGTAACAAAGAGGTAACTTTAGATGCTGTTTCCACATTTTATATTGATTATTTACGTTAAATGTTGCAAAATGCAAAAGTATGCTTTTATGTGCAATGCTTGTGATATGGTTCTTTTCATTGTATTGAATGAACTTTTGGCCCATTCTTTCAAAAATGAACTCATTGAATTTTAACCCATATTTTTGCTAACATTTTGAATTATTCGATAGGTTTCCGTCTTTGATTCGGACGTCTCGAGAATTCTATATAAAATGCATTGATTTTTGTATTAAGATTTCATTCAATTGAACTGTTGATTTTCTGAACGATGATAACACAGACAACAACAAAAAATCGTCTACTCAAGCGAAAACGATGTACCGTCGACTTTATGAATAATTCATACAACCACGAATAATGCAAACTAAAAAGTAAAAACCAAACCGACGAACATAAATATCATTTTCATGCAAATCCCATCGAAAGAAACACTGAACTAATATTTGAATAGTTCAATTCTTCACGTAAGATGGAATGGCATAAATCGAAATGTATATGGGCAAAAGAGACGGGATGAGCGAAGAAAATTGAGTCAGAAGGGGAATCGAAAAAAAAAGGAAATTGATTTCTATTGAATTGAGGTAATTCGAAATGCAATTGCTTTGTGAGGTACACCGTTGGAATGGAAAGAGTAAAAATGTAACCTGGTTTTTGGTGTTTGTATAATTTGATGTTGCGATTTTCCTTCTTCCGTACATCGATGTCTACACATTTAAAAGCACGAATTGGTTTGGTGTTATTCGAATATTTGTTTCGATTTTGTTTATATGGGCATCACTTTTGCAACTGGGTGCACATTCCAAATACATAGAAATATAACGTGGGTGTAAGCGGCGTTTCGTTTTTTTTGTTTCACTCGTCGAATACATATTGATGGCCATCGCAAATGGAGGAACTCCACCACATTTCGCAATGAGCTCGAGCTTTTTGAACATTACTTTCAAATGCAAAGCATGTTTGTATTTCATTACCGCATCTACCAATTTATATCGAATAATGAAGAGAAAAACGAACACGATGCAATTGTATTGGCAACGTGATAGGAAAAACCAACAAAAACTAACGAAACGTATGCTGTAAGCCAATATGTGGACTGGCTACAACCTGAGAACCATCAGAATTGGTTTTTGCTGTTGTTGTTTAGACCATTAAATTATTTCTAAGCTGTTTGGTGATCGAAGTGCACGTTCAAATGTTTACGCGGACATCTGGAAATATATCGAGACTTTTTTTGTTGTTTTTGCAACTATATGCTAGGCGGTGTGTTATGCTTTTGACTTGACTGTTAATGAAACTGATATCCGATTGCATTTTGTGCATGGCGCGTTTTGGTCCGATAAGTAAATTCTGTTTTATTGATTTTCGATAGTCCATTTTCCACCCGGAATAAATTACAAACGAAGCCATGCGAATCGGTTGCATTTCCGAGATGTATTTATATTACACTTCCCTTTCCCGTGTTCCTTCCTCTGGATACCGAATCGTCATTCGACACCCACATCAGCTATCGATAAATAAAAATACTTTTTGTCGCCGAACATCGCGTTCGCTATTTTTAACGATGACGGAGTGTAAAGAGAGAGAGAGAGAAAAAAGAGAAGCAAGCGAGAATCCGTCGAATGATGATTTTGTAAATGGTCAAATGAACGAGACTCTGTAAATGCGACTGGAGAATTGCATGTTGAATGATGGTCATATCCGTATCTAACGAGATTTGTACAAATGAATTGAATTTGACGAACGATACGGCTCTAGCAACGATTGAGCCAACAATGGCATCACCACCACTGCCGACCGGAAACTTGAATAATGTGTCACGACATAAAACAACATTCGATGCAAGTGGATTTACGTTGTCTTAAAATACAACATCATAAAAAGATATACTTTGTGTTCAATGCTATTTTGTCCTCTATTTTACACTTCCAATGTGCACATTTTTTCCGCCGTTTCTTGTTTTTTTTTTCCTTCTCGATTCTCTTTATTCTTCATTCTCTTTTGTTGTTTTTTCTGTTTTGCCATTTGCATTTAACTGATGCAACGGTGAATTACTTCAAAATATGTGCACGATTCTTCGTACAAGTGCGAAATGAGCGCACAAATGGGCACAAAAGATAGAAAAGAAATGGAGAGAAAGTGTGAGATTGGGAAAAAACCAGTTCAATGGTCAAAAGCGTAAGTATAAAGCGTTTCAGTTTCACATTGGCTTTGGCCGACTCGACTGCATGTTGTTGCATTGCCATTTAATCTGCAATGTGTGTGAAATTGCCATTTTCTTTTCTTCGCATCCATTCAGCACTCTCATTCGAAACTATTTCGTGTTTCAACACCAGAACAAACATAAACGCTTCGCTGGATTCCTTAACATTTGCGGCTATAGATGGAATTGTATGCTGTTAAGGATTTTTGTATTTTTACGTTCCAAACTCACACTTATGCTTATCGCATTCATTTTGTTCGTCTGGCCGCTCGATCTATTGCTTGCTCGTTCACTCGGCACAAAAACTCTTACACCCGAAAATAAAACGACGACAGTGAGCGAGAAAGAGAAAAGTTTTATTTCCATGCTATAGAATTAAATTTTGTTGTTGTTATTATCAAGACCAACCATGTACGGTGTTATCTTGCCATTTGCGTTTGCCGCTGTACAATTTTCTAACTGGATAGCATTTTCGTGAAAGCTTCAACCTTCAACATTTTTCGTTTATTGTGTGTGTGTTGTGTCTTCCAAGTTGGAGTCATTACAAATGCATACTTTTTTCTTTAACCTTTCTCTCGTTCCCTCTCGCTCTCCACCGGCTGTTTTCACTGGTTTGAATGGTGTTTTTTTTGTAGTTTGCCATCTGCCGACGCGGTCGCTTTATTTTCTCACAAATTAAATGCACTAATGTAGTTGTGGAAAAGCTAAATTGGATTAGGCGGTCGTATTTGGATATTATCATATTCAACGTTTGTTGGCTATCCAATTTTGTACGCATGCAAAAAGGGAAAAAAAACTCATATAATATATCCAGAACGTATGAAAATCGCAATTCAGGACCCCAGAGTAAATACGCCAAACAAACCGAGTCGTATGCGGCCAACTTCTCACACTTTCTCTCATTTTTTCATTTTAATTCAAACCCAACGACATCCTGAAATCTGGCATCGCATCGAAACTCGCTTGCTGCGCTCACCAAATAAGAGAAGAAAAAAGCTTAACGCTCCAGCAACTATAATCACACGGATAAAAGTTTTGCCACCAAAGGATTATGATTTAGATATTCACTTACTTCTCGCTTCTTGTTGTTCGCACTTAGTGTGACAACGCGTTAGTATGCTGCGCACACACATACACACGAAACAAGCAAAAAAAAAGTCCAAAGGCAGATAAAAGGTGACCACAGAAAAACTCGGGGCCCAAGTGAAAACAACATTTAATTATTTTCTTTTGGTTAAAACTTCATCGGAATTTCGAATTGGAATGGGATTGATATGGTAATAATGGATATTATTTCTAATGAATTTTAAATTTTGTTTGTCCTCATTTTCGTGGTCGGCCTTTTTTGCTGTCTCTCTCATCAACCGAACATTGTACATGTTTAATTGCTTTGGAATGGATGCACACACCGGCGAACACACGAAAAAAAATTTAATTTCATGTGCAAATTGAATTGAAATGTTTATTTGGTTGGGTTTTCTCTTTCAATTAACGAATGCAATTAGAGTAAACACAAATACCGTCGAGCGGTGGATTATGACCAAAGTAGTTTTCGAGTTTTAAACATTTTTATGCTTGGATAAATCTGCTGCAAAAACCAAAACCACAACCGAAAGAAAGTTTTTGAATAAATTAAAACCATTGCATTGCGCACACAATAGCTATCACCTATTCGATAGTGAATTGATACAATAATGCACGAACGTCAAATTCAAATTGAATGAGCCTCAGATAGTAAGAGAACGAGAGTAAAAATCCATCATAGTCATATGTTACGCAATATCTCAATTCGATTCCATTGTCTGATGTCATTCAGTCGATTTCAGGCCAATAAATATGTCAATTTTATGAAAAAGGCGAATGCGAATGCTCGCCGTCGTCGATAAAGTTGTCAACGTTGTTGCAATACATTTCGTCGTTTTTGTTCGCTCTTTTCGAAACGAATTTTATCAGTTTGCAAATGTGTCAGACGATGAGACGCGTGACATAACTAAATACTACGTGTGCATCGTCGTATGTGCTGCATATCGTCGAAAGAACAACAACGACCGAGAAAAAAAGACACAAAGCTTGTCGGCAACAACGAGAGAAAAGAAAAAAAGATCAACAACAATATTTTAATATTCGTTCGTTTCCGCATTTTCCCAATCGTTGTAGCCAATAAGTACTGACATAAATTTCCTTCAAAAATATATCGCGTTGTCTCCTTTCCGCTTGTCCCTCTTCTCACCAACCGACCGACCGTCCGACACTGCTATCGTTCTCCTTCTGCTCTTCGTAAACAAGATGCTGCCGATATAAGTGAAATATTAGTTTTCATGCACATATTCATAAAGCAATAGAATGTCGCAAAAATGTACTTATCTTTTTTCCTCGACTTGTTCACATGAAATGACAAACACAAAAAAATGGATAACAAAATGTTGAAAAAAAACTGAAATAATAAAAATTGTACGATAGATAAAAGCGAAACAGAGAGATTGAGTGGAAAAATGATGATAGCAAAAATGACAACGCTCTTGGAATTTAGAGGACGTCAACAGACTTTGAATTTCTGAAAACGTTTGCTTACACGAACAAATACATCATGAACATGAATCGACAACTTAACAGATTCGACACATATTTGAAAATTATGCGAATACTGCGAACGGAGAAAATAGTGTAATAGAGTAATGGCCAAGAGAATAACCGGAGAGTGTAGAAAAAATCGAATGGGTAAAGGGATGGAAGCATCTGAACTAGACAGTGAAAGGATTTAAAAGAGAATGTGAGACGTAACTGGAGAAAGAGATTTCAGAAGGAAAGGAAAGATCGACGCGACGATAATAAAATCTCGTATTTGACTATTTCAAGTGCTCGAATATTATAAGTTGAGAGGCAAAAGAATAGAGAGAGAGAGACAGAGAGAGAGAGATGATGGCTAACAATAATGCATCTGATGCCTACAGTAACGGGGAAAAGGCCGAACTTTCGCATGCAAAATGGCACAAAATTCGCTTTTTTATTACTGTAAATTTGAAAAAAATACCGACATAAAACTGAGATAGAAAAAAGCTGAAAGAAAGAGAAAGAGCGAATGTGAGAAAGAGAGTGAGAATAAAAGAAAAAACTTGTTGTTGAGAATTCATGACATAAATCAGGAAAGAGTCAAACAAAAGAAAATATCGCTTAAGTTTGCAACACAAAATTGTTCATAACGTCGAAAAGTGGCATTATCATACAAACGAACCAAAGAATATTGTAATAATTCAGCGACCGAACGAAGCACTTGTGCTGCACGTATTCGAAATAGTTCATATGCATTTTTAATTTTATGTGAAACTCTTTTCTCTTCATACCAAAAATGGTTCGGTGTGTCTCGTAACAATCGCGAAATAATTAAATGCTAACACTTTTTGGTTGGAATATTCTTTGTTTATATTTTTATTCTCGCCGCAATAAGTCCATTGTACAATAATATTCTCTTAATTTCGAATTCTGTGTAAGCATTTATTTTGTAAATCATGTCGAAATTTCTGTTGAATGGTAAGCTTATTGCCTCATTTGGTTACATTATGTAACTAACATATAACCCGAAAAATAAAATAGATCGGTCGCTCTCTCTCTTTTTCTCTCTCCATGTGCATGTTTTTCCTTCCGTTTCGCAAATCGTTATTTTATCGATGTTGCTTTGTGGCTAATTTATGTATTTTATGTGGCCAAATTGTTTGTTTAGTATTCAACGGATCAACACTCATAAACGAACAATACATCCATAAACACTCCATATACAGACACACACACAATCAACTCTGTCTTTTGCCATTAAGCTTGGTTATTGTGCGCTTGACGCTTGGCGAATTGAATTTCGCCCAGACAAAAAGGAGAACACAATTCCCAAAGTTCAGAGATAACTAATAGAAAAGAAAACACGTGACTTATTTACCAAATTAAATGATTTCGGGAATAAATCAAAATGGCTCTTGCTCTTTCGCTCGACCGTCTCATGTCCATTTCTTCCTCCGCCTGGCTCCAATCGCATTTCTTTTCATCGGTCTTTTTCTCCTCTTGAGCTCGATGCCTTCAAGCGCAAACGAAACTTGCACTGAAATTAACAACATTCTACTCCCGAACAAGAGAGCTAAGACAATAAGCTATAGATTACATCAGCAGACAGAAAAATCGATGCGGTGAAAATATCGAAACTTTTCATTTCTGCCAACGACAAAACAAAAGATGAGAAAAATATATATGTATATAAAACATACATCTAAACATTTCATGTAATTCGAATAAAAGCGACTGAAGATAAGTTTTAATTCGCGGAAAAAGAACCGAATAGACATTTAAGCTGGATAATAATTGTTTCGGGAGTTTCGATTGCACATCAACATATTAATTGAAAGGGAAGGAAAACTTTCTATATATATACTGAAATACCAAGCGTATTCGCCAAATATTCAATAAGAAATTTGTGTATTGTCCTAGAAATATGCATTATTTAATATTCACTATAATTCAATGGGAATTTCGCAAACAACGGCAATCGATGTTAAGTAGTACATGTACTTTCGCTTACGAAGCGCAACGCTCATTACATGACAATATGATGTGCAAACTATAGAAAGAATTGTTTTTCATTTTCAGTTTAAGTTCAATGTGGACCGGAAAAAAAATTTGAGCGAAAACTTGTCAAAATTGTTGAGCTTCGAAATGCTCTCACTCGTCGTGACATGATGAACAAAAACGAGCGCACAAAAATATGTACTCAATTCAATGAAGCGAAGCGCCAAACGGAAAACCGATTAAAATTGGATGTGCATCTACATGTGGAATAGAGAGAGAGAGAGAGATAGTGTAGGTGTGTGGGTGTGCACGGCTCCAACTTTTAATTGTAGAAGCAACACTACCGGAGACTCTTTTCTCATTGAAATTAAGAGTAAAAACAAAAACCAGTTAAAAAGTTTGCACGAATAAAATAAAACGTAAGACGAACGGAATGAAAAATGCCAAAGTAAAAGATTGTTGCTCTAAAAATGATTAATGCCTTCTTTAAATGCTTGAGAAAGCATATTAAGAATGCATACTTGCAAAAGTGAGAGGGAGAGCGGGAGAGAGAGAGAGTCATCAACAACGAGTGCACTCGCTCTATTCACATTTTGACAACCATACTCGACAACATTTTACCAAACTATGCTGTTTACTATGTTCATCAGTCACTTTTAAGTTCAAATAACATTTCGCGAACCGGTAACGAATTTCGCGAATCGCAATTCGAAACGAAGATATCCATAAAATTGTTGAGTGTGCATCATTTATGACCGTTTGCCTAACATCACATATAAAGTGTGCACATCGGCTGTCACACAGATCAGCGTATTTATATGGCATTTCGAAATATGGCAAACAATATATGGCAAAAATGAAAAGCGAACTCATTAAAATAAACGTGTGCATAAAATAGTGGCAGCCATAGCAAATTTAATGCAAGTTCATTGTTGGTGTACTCTTCTCCGCTCTATAATTAGGGAATTCACATCAAAGTTTATCCGGTTTGTGTATCTTTCGTGAAAAAAGAATACGAATTTTTTTCTCGTGTGGAAACAGAATTATTAAATGGAGTTGCTAGAAAATGTCGGTCGATGTAACCGCTCTTATTATTCCGGTGTGTGCCTGAATAATTAAATGACAGAACAAAATGAGGAAATCACCAAACAGAAGATGAAAATGGAAGGTGGAAATTAGTTAAAATAATGATGTTTGGAAGCTCTTTTATTTTGTAATTGAAGAGAAACCAACAGAGTGAAAATGAGAGACAGATAACACAAAAAAGTGAATTCAAAGCCTTTGTTCTCGAAACAGTTTGACCAATTGTTGCGTGCGCTGAAAACAATGATGACATCAAAAAAAATTTTAAACCAATGTTGACAGACAACTGTGCTTATTATTATTATTACGATCGAGATGAATGTGTTCACAGTCGTTTTTCGCTTTGTCCGTCTATGCTATTCAACAATACGCGGCACAATAGCAGCAGGAGGAGCCCAATTATTATTTTGAATATTTGCTTTGTGGAGAACGATCTTCAAACATTAAATAAAAATGCACCGATCTATCCGCTTATGGATTTTATTCACGCATTCAGTGCCATTTTATTACTGAACATTTTCCATTACTCACTACATTTTCAATTTAAAGCACATCCATTCAACTTCAAAAGAAGAAGTTATTAGTTCCTTAAAAGTGAATGACGTTGTCATGTTGTGTGTGTTTTTATAGCAAAATTCATAAATTATGATGACTAGTCGGAGTAGAGCTTAAAACTGTTTTTTTATTAAGGAAATTCTTAATGAAATGGTTTAAATTGAAAGGAAAAATACGGTATTTCACTGTGCATGAAGTGAATTTCTATTGTTCAGAACGTCATCGTATTCATTGTGTTTGAAAATGTATTATATTTGGCGTGTTCTTGCCCATCGGCTGAAGTACATTGGAAAACTTAATTAATTTAAAACTAATCATAGAATTCAATGAATGAAAATCCACATCAAATAGACTAGAAATGAGGTGGCACACTTCTATGCGCATTGTTCTTCCTCCTGCGATGACAGCGCATTTAATACTTTATATGTCCCAAAAGTTTCGCAACTTTTGTAAAATTACCACTTAGCATGGTGCTAGAATAGCTTGACTTAAAATAGTTCTTTTTTTTTTCAAAAATTATATACTAACCAGGAAAAAAGTGCTTTGCAATGTCATTCTTAAAAAAGTTTTAAAATGTTTGGAACACACCACGGTGTGTATTTTTTGGTGGTTGTTTGTGAGTAATAATGAAGATAAAACGGACGTGTTACAGCACAAAATGAGTGACAACATAAAATTTCAAGCAGAATCCATTAAATCAAGGCTCGCCAGCGAATATTATACACAAAAGTAAGACGAGAACAATGGCATCGGTACATTGTCCAATGGAAAGAAAAGTTGGATCCTTTTTTTATTGTTTTCTTCATGTGATTTTTTTGGTCATTCCATTTGCTTGGTTTAAAATCGAAAAACGAACAGTTTCTTCCTTCTGCTCATTGTGCCGAATGAAATGAAGAAAATCACTTTTTCTCCCCTTTTTTCTACTAAGTTTCACTCTCGCCTGTCTTTTGCCAAACTGGATAAAGACGAGAAAAAAAACGCTACTGAGAATTGAAAATAATATTATTGTATATAAAACATTTTAGTGTATGGTTCTGAGACCAGAAAACACACAATTTCTTTCTATTTTCCACTGTTCGCATTCGCGCTCACTCTTTCACACACTTCGAATACACACACTAATACCAGAGGGTAAAAAAAGTGATCGCAATTTTCAGTGAATGCAAACGCAAAAGAAGAAAACAAACCGACATTGCTCCCAAAAGCATTATTTAAAAAGTTTTTCGTCGCTTAAAATTAAATAATAGTGATGAAAGTGGGAAACGCATTTGGTCCATTCTATTTTTCATTCTCGATCAAAATCGCTTTTGCTGGCTCATTTTCTTCGTGATTTGATTCACATTTTTGCGGTCACACAGTTGCGCAACTGATCCCTTCTGTCTTGATTAAATGTCTGGCACACACAAACACATACACGTTAGACACGAACCAAATTGGTAAAATGTCGTTTGATTTCTTTCTTCAGATTTTATGGATTATGTGTAAGAATGTTTTTGGTTACTGGCCGCTTTAATGATGTTCAACAATTGAATCGAAAAGAAAGTAACGTGGTTGAAAAAGGATTGTCGACGTCCCAACGGTTAGTTTTTAACTCATTCAACTTCCACCACCTCTTCGTTTTTCTCGGAAATAATTTGATCGTTGTCGTTTTTTTATTCGTTTCTTTTTTTTATGTGAAAAATTCTCTGCCATTTCATTTCATTTCAACAAACTAGATTTTCCTCATCTTATATGAATATATGGTGCACGCAACATTGACGGCACCCTCAACATATACGGACACACCGAAATCATGCCAACCACAATGGAATGTACCGGTGCCATGCAGTAAAAGCATTCCCAAGTAGGCGAACAACGGAATGGCCAAATGACATCAACATAAAGGTCCATATGTAGACAGTAAGCAGCACGTGCAAGCATTTACGAGCTGTCGACCGACGATACTAAATCACACACTCTTTCTCATACAAACACACTTATTTCCAAAATGTGAGAGAACAAACGTGAACACATGTACATTGGTAACGGGTGAACACGAGCAGCAAATGAGCGAAAATGTTTTCACCATTGTATTTTGTGCTGTTTCGATTCGCTCTCTCATTCATCTCTGTACCGTCGTTCCATCACAATTGCAATCAGTCATTCGTCTCGTTTACAACATTTAATAAACTACATACTAAATAAATGAAATAAATCTAAAAAGCCCTGCACATTTCCGACTTTCTCCGAATGCACACCATATAATAGAATGAAAGCAATTTCACAGTTTAGTGTTCAACATAAAGCGAGCCAAATAGATGCCATTGGATGGTGTACACATGATTGAAATCAACTTGAAAATGCCATTGTACCGAATTGAAGCTCTTCAATACACATCATCCTTTGGATGCTGGTTTTGTGGTAAAACGACGGGCTGCACAGACACAGACAAAGTCTTGACATTTAAATCACGAATTCATTACAATACAATTTTCCACAAAAGTTCCCGCACAAAAATTCCATAAAACTTTTGAGAAAGAAAGCGAAAAAAGCGTGCGCTTGATGTTTGTGTGTGTATATTTCTCCGAATTTATCGAAAAGTTGTTAAGTACCAATCGAAGTTAGAAAACACTTTGAAAAGTTACCCATTTTGACAATTTAACACACTTTTCTATAATTTGTACATTTGGAATTAAAATGATCTAAACCTAGATTTTCACTTCGATGATTCTCTTTTTTGCCAACGTTACTATGTCGTTCAGAATATGAAAAAGATGTGAAATGGAAAATGAACCAGAAATGCTGACATTTTCATGAGGATTTTGAATATATGTTAAGTCAACGTTTAACAAATCAATGTTGAAATCTTATAATATATGGAACAACGGCCGACCGTGTTTGATTTCATTAAACATCTGTTCAGACAGTCATAAATTAAGTCTAACTATTCAAATAACATCTGTTAATTGCTGAGCATTTATGATTATAACAAGGCATAACCCATTGCTTTTACAAACAAACCAAGTAAGACGATGCATTTTCGAAATGGTGATGAGTCTCGATTCGTTCCAAATGACCACATTTTTATTGTTTTATTCGTTGTCATTTTTACCTTGGAATAGCTTCGTTTTATTTCCAAGAAAATTGAAAGAATATTGCGTCGGTCGACCAAATGAAGAAGAGAAGCACACATATTTGTCTCCAGTCTCGATTTATATTTACCTTTGAGAATTTTTGTCCCTCTGTGCGTATACTTACACAATTTTTTCGCCTCCTCTTCTCGCCAACATAAAATGTCCTATGTAAATAGTATGAAAGTGGCACACCGTTTATTTAAGCGGATTTATAAATGGTAAAATT
Organism: Contarinia nasturtii; assembly: GCF_009176525.2. NCBI lineage: Eukaryota > Metazoa > Arthropoda > Insecta > Diptera > Cecidomyiidae > Contarinia > Contarinia nasturtii. The sequence continues at coordinate 2,311,453 of NW_022198046.1, read as the reverse complement.
GTCGAAATAACAAACAATGTTGTTTGTTTAGCGAACGAATTCATTGCTTAATTAAAGCGTTTTTGAATGCACTCTTTTTCACTTTACGTTCGGTTCGCGCCCGTGCACACACACAGGGTTTACAAATGCGATAAAGAAAAGAAAGTAATTAACAAAATTCAAATTCGACAAAAACAACAATAACGGTAAAGCTCGTTTGCATAATTTTTTATTTTTATTTAAGAATAATTTGCTGTGTGTTACAAAGTCTTTTGTTTTGTCTTGTGCTTCGACTGTAAGAGAATCGACTTTAAATATTTTGGTATGTTGTTGCAGAGTTCGACAGAGTTGCATCTATTCTTGGCCAACAATGTAGAAAATCGTCAAAGGTTTTAAGTTTTTCGTAACGCATTGTTGTTGTGTGTGCGCGAGCGCTTGATTAAAAGAAAATCTCCAACTATTCACACACACACATACACACACATATACCTTTCAGTTGCACAAAGGTGCTGGAATTTGCATTAAATGGTGCACTTCATTCAGTCCTAAAAGCAAACACTTTACTTGGGTGCTTGGCAGAGAATATATATTTGACGATTCTTCGTCTCCTCATTAAAATGTCAATCGCTTTTTCGGACGATGAGGCAGAGAACAAGCGAGCCCAAATGCTTTTACGCTTAAAATAAGAGAAAACTAAAGGCGAATGAAATGAAAGTTTAGACTTTTGTTGATTTTGAATTTTCCCACTTTGACATTCCGTTAATTATAACAAAAGGTGTACGTCTAAAAAACGTGAATGGTAAATGGTGGATTTTAATTAAACAAACAACCATTCAATTACAACATCTATTGAAAATATCACTATTGTAGTTGTAAAATGTCAGCACGAGCTAAAAAACAACTATCAACCCGAGATCCTGGAGGTTGAGGGCGAGGATTTCTTCGTCCTCTCAAGAGGGAGGGGGTTTATCATAAAATTTTGATTCAAAATGCTTATGAATGTGAAAAGATTCGATTTTATATTTACATTTTAAGAGCCCATATTGACTTGTTCAAACCCAAGGGTTCGGCCAAAGTTTTGGGCGGGCACAAACCCAAAAACCCTCCCTCGTCAGCACGTCTGACTACCAACTCATTTCATTCGGTTCATTCTTTTGAGTAATTTTCTTATTCATTCAATCGACGTCACTTTTCGTCTTCCATCTGCGTCCGGTCCCCAAAAGGAAATGCAAAATTATGTGTGCTATGGGCAAGTTAGTTTTTCATTTCATTTCATACAAAATGCAATTGACAATTTTATCCTATTAAACTCGAAATATTATGAATTCATTGAATTAATAATGAGTGCATTCCGCTTCAATAGACTTCCATTCGCTAATTTATTAATATCAATGTAAATGCAGAATTTACAGAGAATTGAGTTCAAGCAATGCAATATATTATAAATCCGTGAGTGTAGAATTGGAATTTTTTTTGGATTTTTTGTTGTTGCTTATTTGAATCAAATCGAAATGAAATTCGTGCAATTGAATCTAACAATTGAATAATACAGGTGGTGAACCGAGAGTGTGTTTAATTTCCAAGTAAATAAATTCGAAATTGTTGTCATTCCATTTGAATGCCGTGCATGAATTCCAATTTCATTTGTTTTATTAGCATGAAATAATGTTTTTGATTAAACAATCGATTTTATAAACGACAAATATTGACAAAATTCAATCCGGATTGTTGACGAGGTGAATATGGTTAGCATGTAATATATGCTTCGTTGCATCTATGATTTTCATTATCAATTATTGAGAAAATACACAAAATCATAAACATTCCCGTGTGTAAAAAAAGTAACTCACAGTCAAGTATGATTTAATTAATTCGACTATGTTTGATTAGCGTTGATTGGTTTTCATAAACATTTTCAAATCATTGTTGTCGACTATTTTGAGACGTTGATCGGCTGAATACAAAATTGACTATACACGTCTCATTTTGTTCGAAACAATCACAATAAATGGTCAAAACGTTTCAAATTAGCCGGCTAATAATTCAACCAATATGTTTATACCTGGGCCGCTCTCAAAATGAGAACAATGTGTATATAAAACATATTTTAATATGTGCAACAAAATTGAAATTAATGATGTAACAAATCCGATGAAATTACCTTTCGAATGCCTGAAGCGGCTCGAAATGTGCTGCACGCACACACATACACGTATATAAACCGCTCGAAGATCTATTTGAATCAGTGGTGAAGTGATTAAAAATGTAAAAGCTATTTTGCCTGGAGGTTATAGTGTATGCACCGCCATATGCCGAAAAGCTTTTCATCATCATGCAAAAGTCACACAGTCATTATAGACGCATACATACAATCTGCTGCCTACACTAAAACTTTAATTGAACATCCACACAATCGGTTGCATCTAAATTACAAGCCATTCACATTCATCTCATATCACCGTTTGAATCAATAAATGTTTGCGTGTTTGCTTTGTTTTAGATGCAACTGCACAAAGAGAGAGAGAGAGAGGGAGAGGGAGAGCTTTGTTTTGTGGCCGAAATCTATCTACGAATTTAGTCCTATCTCAATTAAAACTGATTGTGGTGTACATATACATGTATAAGCCGTCAGCAAATGAAACAATTGATTCAAATTGGGCTTTGTATAAATTTCATTAGCCAAACTATTTTCGTGTTTCCTTTTTGCCAATTGCAGTCCAACATTGTGCATACACATTTCATCCGCAGACAAACTTCATTTGACGGTGGTATAGTGGAAATCACGGATTAAATAAAGTGAATCCGGCGCACATATAATACCAATATTGATTTCGGTTATTAACAATTAAGTGTACTTTTTGTTCGATCAACATGACGATCCATCAAACAAAAATCCAAACTCATATTAAAACTTAATTATACTTTTTCATGTTTTCTACTCTTGTGAAAATTGAACAGATTAAGCTATTAAAACTAATAGAACATTCACTTGTAGAGCTGGAAAAAAGGGCTAAACTATAAAATTTATAAATCTGTATCCGAATATAAATTGTTAACATAAAAGCATCGTAACCGCACAATGTTGCTGAAAATTTTTCGAGAAAATTATTAAATTTATATGGTTTAGTATATTATTGAAAATCCAATTTTCCATTCATAAAATCCATGACGACTTTCGAACAATCATCATCAATGCAAATTTGTGGTAAATTTGAATTTATATTATGGATGGTGTATAGATGCAGTGCTTTGCAATTTATACAATCTATACATGAATACGCAACACACACAAAATGCAGCCAACTCAACAAAATTGGCTTAAGTAATTCTCCTACTCAAAATAACTTTTCAAATATCGTTTGTACGCCGTACCATATACCTCTAGACATCCGACCTCAAGCTTTGCATTCTGCACACGAACATGTGAATATTGGATTTTCTTTGCGCTTCGTCGGAACATAATATTGAGTTGACGCCAAAAGCAAATGGCTTTATGTATGTTTTGTACAGTGTACATTTATATTAGATAGAGATTGATGCGTTGTTTCAGAGTGAGTGAACACACTGGTACGATTAACAGAATTAGCACAAGATTAACTTCTTCGCGACGCACATTAACCTAAAATAATTAAACCATCAAATGTTAAAACATCAATAACAACTTTTCTAACGATGCATCGTTAACATTAAACACAATTTAAATTAGCTTTATCAAAATGATTAAAAACATTCGAAGCACATTCACTTTTTAATGGTTTTGCATTAGCACATACGCGTGCCGGCACACACACATACACCCTGAGTTAAATGAATGTCTATTTTCACATCATATTGTGGCAGTAGATACAATTGATTTTGTTAAATTACGTTTATTTAAGACTGGATCGAAATTTAACCCATTTAATGAGCAAGTGCAATGCTTAACGTTGAATGCTCGCCTTCTACAAAAACTTCGGGGAATTCTTGTATTTGAGCTTGTTGTTGGAATGCAAGCGGGGTTGGCGTATATGAGATTGGGAACTTTTTTATGCGAACGCAGCTGATCAGCGCCACCTCACATTAGTTCGAATTAGATCGAAAAACTGAATTTAATTCTGTAGCATTGAAAGGAAAAAGAGAAAAAACAACAACAATAGCACGGCCACACAGAGCTGTACATCTATGCGTGCTGATGCATACATACACATATACGCTTTCTTCATTCTTTCATTCCATTGTTATACGTATCTCACTGGTCAACAGATCTATGTAGCCATGTTACTGTTGTTGTTTTTTTTTTTTTCTCTTTTTCGATTCAATTCATTGTAACTAAATTGAGTTCAACTATGGAATACAAGATGGCACAGATGAGGGGAATTCGCATTTTGTCTCTTCATAGGCTTAGCCGGTTGTTGGAATGATAAACATCATCTCTATTCGAATCATTCATCAAGTTTGGATTCATCAAGTTTGGAACTATTTGTTTCAACATACCTTATTAATATGCTTTCCATTTTGCAGTACAATTAAGACGCATCTGGTGATCACTCAATAAGTGTTCTCCACAATTTTACGATATTAAGGTCAATGTGATTGGATAAATAATCCTAGTTTTAATTTGAATCTCGATACAATGCAATGGCCTTAGCATTTATGCGCTCCATTCTCACAAGATCAACAAATCAATCTTATAAACACAATCCTCTATTAATGAACAGATGAAAATCATACACAATGCACAATAATTCGTTCCATATAGCTTTTCATCGAAAGTACACAAGTTGATACACAATGCACATTGCACAAGCCTGGAAAAATATTCAGAAAATTTAAATTTGGTGAAAAGCGAATCTAATTATTGTGGCATACACTTATTCAAGTCGAAAGTATTTTCCCAACATTTCCAAGAATTCTTACCACTACCTCAACAAAACTCGAACATTAATCAATTGATTGGTTTGTACCTTAGTCATTTCAATATTTGGGTCTAATAATGGGAACCAATTTAAAAGTTTACATTTTTAAATTCACTATCAATATTATGTGGTTAATTAGGTAGGGAAAAAATGTTTTGTCAACGTAGAAGTGTAACGTCAAAAGTAAGTGTTTGTTTCATTAAAAGTTTTCTTTCCCTCTTACTAACTTCCGTGTAACTTAAAGAATTTTCTCTGACTGAAATGCAGTTAAGTTTCAAGTCAATTTTGTACTTCTGTTGTTATGTTTACCGAAAAGTTTTCAGCAGCACAAACAATAAACAACGTCCGATCAAATAAAAGAAACGTGTCAATATTCTTGTTTATAAAGCTTCACCAATTTTGTTCTCAAAACAATTAAAGAGACAATTTTCTCGCATCCGATCGATTAAATGAAATTACAAAATCAAATTCACACGCTACTTAAGATTTTCTAAATCAAGCTGCAAAACTTCGTGCGATTAAACGAACTCAGTTTCGCTTTATTGCATAGATTTTCGAAAATGTCAATCGATTCATTTTAGTTTATATGCAAAGTGTAAAGTTCGTCGTTAGAAAACAAACAAGGAAATATTGATGTTACCATTGACAAAAAAAGAAGAAAAACATTCTTCTAAATAACTTTGGGCAAAGTTTTCACTTGATATTGACCTTTTCGATGTGTACAGTCATGACACGAAAAAGGGGTACATTACGTTTGAGTGGTTTTGACGAAGGATGGCCGTGGACCACGACTCATGGTCTTGAAGTGAAATATGAATCAGAGTTTTTCATTGTCAAAAGTGATTGACATTCTCAAAAAAATATCATATGCCAAATTGCGGTGCTGGGTGGATTTTTTTTACACTGCTGTCAATTCCACATTGAGCGAAAAGAAGGAACATTTCGGTTTCCGTTTCAAACAATGCTGTTGCCTACCTCTTTTAAACTCAATTTCACGTACACAATTCAATTGAAAGCTCAATATTGTATACATAATGCTGTCTAGACCTGTCCACTTTGTTTCTTAATACTTCGTTTTCCTTGTTGATGTGACGCGAGAGGTAATTTATTTTCATTTTTTTGTGCTGTACACAAATGTTTGCCATTGTTCAAGCCGTATTCAAATTCAATTACCGGGTATAAGGTAAATTTAATTGTAGATCAAATAGAAATTTTGTAGCACAGTAAGAAGCATGATTCTGAAGCTATGGTAATGTGTTCGGAAGAGGACTTGAAGTATGACGATACGACCCATCAATCTTGTGTCGTCTCACATCATCGCCACTTGCACTTATTAAAACTGACTCATCGGCAAAATATTATATTTTCACATACATGCAGCGGGTGCTAAATAAATCTAGCGCTATCACAATTCATTGTATACGTATGTGCGTTGTGTATGCGCGCGGGCGACACCAATAACATAACCATGGCATTATCGTTGGCATATGAATCTCGGCACCTTTACAGCATTGCCGCTGAAAAACACAAACACATACAGTTTCAGCTCACGTTAATTAACGCCGCATTATGGGTACACAAAAACCGATTGTGGAAACCTCAATTTGCCACCGTAAATGATATTTAATTCAATTTTATCGAATTTTAAGTATAACCATGGTGCGTAATTTTGCCATCGGTTTGATGTTTTTTGTTTATTTTTTTACCTTTCTAAAACGTGGGTGTGGAGATGCGCACGACACAATAAAACTGATCGGGGTTTGACAATATTGGTATGGGGGCAATCAAGTACAAATTGATGTTGGAAACAATTTTATGGTTATAGAATGACAGCCATTGATTCAATTCACAGCACAATTGGTTTTTCGTTGTCTGTCAATGACAAACAATATGTAAAGGAAATTCAATGAATTATGGAACTTTTTTTCATTACGAGTCGCTATAATAGGTTTCAATTTAGAAAAAATTATTTCTCTCATTGCCGTTGGGTTTTCAATTATTCAATATATTAGCAGCTCATTCATTCAAATACTCAATTTTGATTTGACACACAATCGGTTCGTATTTGTAATCCTGAGCACAGTTTTTGCTTGTCTGGAATGTTTTGGGATTTTTTTCTTATGTTCGCAAAGGATAAAAAACAATAAAGATAGGGGGAGCGAGATGTGATCAAGTAATGTTCTGTATGATAGGTTTTCGATGCAGTAACATTACATACCTAATGATTCTAATCGATAAAGTGATCTCCTTTTCCTCGTCTCCATCTCTGCATATATGCATTGGATAATTGTCTGCGCGATGAATGCATGAACGGAGGATTTTGTGCAATTTTAAAAATTGATCCGAAGTAACGTCGCCAAAACGAGTCGTTTTAAACGACAATAACAATATAATGCATTGTTGGTACCTGTTAGTAAGAGTGAAGTAAGTTTTGTCATCGTTGCCGTTGTTTTTGCCGGTGTCGTCGTCGAAAAACTCGATTATTTATGCTGTAGTCGTAGCGCAGCACATGTGGATTCAAAAACTTAGCGACAAATCATAATAAGACCAAAGTTATCGCAGTTGAGCTAACAGATGCATTTATCGATTTCGAGGTTTCAAGCGTTGATATGAATATCAAAACCGATGTTACACATCTGCTGAATGGCTGAAAAAAAACCTCTGCATCTTCTATGCGATGGAAAATAAACCGTAGCACTCAATAGTAAAACATTGAAATATTAAATAGCGAATAATTCATTCATTCATTTATTTGGATCCACATGACAATTAATCCGATTCTTTGATATGCATGCATAATGAAAGGGAAAACCCGTTTCTTTTTTTCAAATACTTTAATCTTTATATATGTTATAATTGGAGCTTTAGCCACAGCTTAAGCCAATATTTTGGCTTAAAATCTAAGTACTTGAAAGTTTTCATCTTAAAGCTAAAAGCATGTATTAAAACATTAAATCGGATTCACTAAAAAATGAACAATGCAAAAAACTTAAAATTCATTTGTGAAATTTCAAACTTGAAATTTACCTTAAAAACATACTCACATATTTTGTCATTTTGTTTTTGCATACATTTTATCTTGTTCTAAAATATTCAATGGGATTTACCGCTGTCGACTTGACAAGAGAGAAAAAAGTTACCAAGATGCAACGTACATATATACATGAACTCGTACATGTATGAGATGATCTGTCGTAATAAGCAACAATGTTTTAATTATAGCCAGAGAAAATGGCAAATACAATTTTGCAACTTTATCGTATGCATTTCGAAGATAGTATAATGCAGATAAATGTAGAGAGTGAGAGAGAAAGAGCATGTGAGTATGGTATGGATGCCAAGAAGTTTACGTTGTAAAGCAATTACATTGCTAAAGGCATTTTTCGAGGGGCCGATTTTGTTTTGTCTGATACTGAAAACCGTTTCAAATTTATAGGTAGTGACTTTTGCTATTTTCAAGAGATCTTGGCCATGGGCAAAAATCGAATCGCCGAGTCAATGCCACACACTCGCTAGTATCAAACTAAAGGTAAAAACCATCGTGTAGAGCACATACATATATTCGCCTCTTGTACTTTGAGAAATGGAACGAAACGATCATAAGAAATACACAGGTTAAACTATGGATTTTACGATGGCAGTCCTACCTACGTATGTGTGTATGCACAGATAAAATCCATTTAAAACAATTTTTTGTTGTCCGAAATTATCTTAACCGAAACATTTTGAGATGGAATTGTATACACTACAGTGCCGATTTCAGTGTGTCTCTAGTGAACAATTTACCGTACAATTCAACAAACGACAACGAACAACAATAATCCTATTTTCACTAGACAATCAGCACGCCATGGCTGTGTTGTGTCATGTGAAAACGGATTGTGGAGCAGCTGCCATGCACAAAGCTGATGCTTTTGCTGCTGTTTTTACTGTTGCCATTTCTGCATAAAACATTTTCAAATCGATTCTTATCTACGTTTTTGAAATTCTTGCGTCGCACGTTTTCGCAGCAACGATGAAGTAGTTGGTTACTCCATCTCGCTCATATTTCTCTATTATTCTCTCTCTCTCTCACACACACTCTTTTGCTTTTATTATGGCGAAAAGTAGAGGCTTTTAGGATTTAATTCATCTATTCGCATGCATACGTGATCATATTACATCTTAACGCAATTTCCAAAGCGAAATTTAATGTGTGTGCGACTTTTGCATTGTTTGTTCCGCAACACTCTTCCTTTCAATCTCTCGCCAATTTCCCGTTGTTCAGGTTTGAGTACGTAATAAAAACAACTGTTTCATTTCGATTCGTAAGTGTTTTGGCTCGTTCAACGGTTTTCAACTCATTTTTCAAACGCTGTAATTCGATATGTGCGACGCACATTCGTCTCGGCTAAAATACTTTATCGCTTTAATTCAGCTCGAAAGTCACTAGTGAGTCATTACTACTCCAGTTGTACAAAATGATTACATTTTCTATTTCAAATGCCAAATTAAAACCAACAATAATCTGAGGTCACGACACACACTCGTTTGATGAAGGATATGTTGAAGCAATAAATGTTTAACCCTAGCTTTGCACCACATTAAAGCGGCCACCTCGTACGCGGATGTGTATACCAACATTTATAACATAATGGAAGAAAATAAATGAATACCACTCAGTTTGGTGACACGATGAATCGCAATTCGAAGGTGTGAAAATATCATGTCAACGGCTTTTATGTTATCAAATATTATACATTAGAAACGAAATGAAATGACTACGGAATTTCCAAGAATTTATCACATATAACGAAATTATTGGAATTAAATACAAGACTAACATAAGATATTTTAACCGACTTTTGATATATCAAAACACGCAGTGTATGTATTTACGGTTCAACTTTTCGACAATATTTTTGTAACATTTCATTACATAAATGAAAAGACTAAATAATTCACAAAACTTTCCAAATTAAATAAATGACCAAAAATGCTCTCAACACTTACCAACGAATTACAGTTATTTGAATAGTTTTATCATGCACTTAAAATGCATGTTCTGTTGGAATAAATTACTGTGTGAAGAGCTTATATATTTTTCATGAGCAAAGGTAACAAAGCAGAAAATTAAAATTTGATACCTACAAATAAATTACATTTCAGAAAAAGTTGAATACTACAATATTACCATTTTACAATATGACATGTTGACGCACTGGACTGAAAGTTTTATAGATTCTTACGAAGCTCTCACCGCTATCTCTTAAAAAAACACGTGAAAATGCACAGATGAAATATTCTGGAACTCAATGAATACAATGGAACAGAGGTTATTTGAAATTGTTGTGAAATAAATTGGGGTATACAATACAGAAAATTGAAAAAATATATGAATTAAGTGCGAAAATTAGCTCATGCGCTAGTTTATTCAGTCATTATAAAATTCTTTGTCATGAGATTATTCACCAAGCGATTACTTGTTTATTTAAGAGCTATAGTGAAATCGAAATTGCTTACAAGCGGACAAGACTCTATACTGTTATAATCCCCTATGATACTGTTCATAGGCTGCATCTGATACAAAATCTGATCGGGACAGTGTATAAACCTTTGAGTTCTTCTTCTTTTTTGGCTTCTCCGACTTATGTTCTTCACTTTTAAGTTAAACAAAGATTTCGTTTCATTTTTCGGACATTTGTCAAAGAATTTTGAAATAAAAAATTCAAAATCCAATACAAAAATTCACACAACGGTAGTTTGAGTAATCCGCGTTGGAATCATTGAAAGATCTCATTTCGTTGTCAATTGTAACCAAAAATCATTTACCACAAAAGACATCGTTTTCATCGTAATAAAGTTGATATTTATGTCTATTTTCGGGCGTTAATATTCTCACTTTAAATCCTGCAATATATTCAATTGGTGGACCGGGATAGGATCTTTTTCTACCAGCCAAAACATCCATATTTACTACAACCGGTAAAAAGAAACAAATATTCTGAATTTCAAAGTTTCGATAGTTATTTTGTCAATATATTTATTTTCATTTACCAAAATCAAGAATATGACGGATAAAATTTTAACTGAACGCATTATTGCTGTTGAAGAACAAAATGTTCAAGCCTTGCTCTTGGTGATTCGATTTAAAAACTATGATACGACGTTCAATGAAACTAAGAGACTTTGAATTTATAGTCAATTTTGAAGGGAATAAAATTTCAAATGTGAAGAAACATTACATAAAATAAAATTAATTTTAAAATTCCTACTTTATATACTCGATATTTTTTCTTCTAAAACAGATAAAGTCACTTTAAATTGAATTCAATAACAAATATTTTGATGGTTGATTGTAAAGACGATTGTCAGATATCAAAACAGTTATGAATAATATTCAAATTTTAAATGATATTAAAATGTTGTCGATGCCACATTTAAACAGATGTATCAAAACACGCAATATGTTTATTTACGATTCAACTTTTCTGCAATATTTTTTGCAGCATTTCAAATAAATGAAAAGACTAGATAGTTCTCAAAACTTTCGAAATTAATTAAATGGCCGAACATTCTCTCGACAGTCGACACTAACTTATTGGTACAGACATTTGAATAGTTTTATCATGCACTAAAAATGCATGTTTTGTTGAATACCTTGTGAATACACGAGCAAAGGTAACAAACTCTAAAATTAAAATTTGATACTTTTAACTAAATTCCATTTCGATTTTAGAAAAAAAGTTTAAATAAACTTTGCGATTTTATCATTTTACTGTTTTCGAACGTTTTAGTTTTAGTTTCAGTTTAGTGCGGTTGGGGAGATTGTATTTGTCACATATGCGTTTGTGTCAATCTTTCAAATAATTGTAAGCAATTATAACCTTGTAAACTATTTAAAAAGCTCAAAAAATTTGTATAAAGTCGAATATATTGCCAATATATTGTTGTATCTACTTGAAATTTTTATTTAATAAACATCGATTTAGATACATAATAATTTGTTTTGTTCGAAAGTTTTGGTCTAAACAATAAGTTAACACTACGATTTTACTGTGGCTGTTGGTAAAATACACCAATGACTCAACACTATTCAATAAACTCAGTAAATCGCAAATGCCAAAATCGATTATTTTCTCATAAATCATTAATAGCATAATCTGAAAGGGAAAAACACGCAACGGGAAAGGAAATCTGACAATATACATTGAAAACAGATATCTTCTTACATTATATGCACTAATATTTCATAATATTTTCATTTTAAACGAACTGAAATTCAATTAAAGGTTTTTATAGATCGCTTCGTTTGGTAACCATATATTTGTATTAAAATATATTTTACAATGTTTCATCCGAATTAATTGAGTTTGTTATTCGGCAAACACCCCATGTGGCTAAACCAAATTTAAAAGGTCGGCTAGCTTTAAGAAGATTATGGTAACTATGTTAAAAAATTTCAATAAAACAAAAATATCCATGAATAGAAGTGGCAGAAGACAATATGCAGATTATTTTCGAACAATGAACAAAAGCATCCGTACATTACATAGTTAATTGTATTGATTTGCCAAAATATTGATCAGAAATCAATAATACGCCCAAAAATTCAAGCCAATAGCCGTGAAAAGATGGTAGAGTGTACATTGGATTCTGGCCAGGATTCAATTCACATTTCTTTTCGAATAAAGTTTTCCAATTATTCCATCCAAAATCCACATACATAAAATAGTAAAATACCAAAAAATTCGCAGTGAAAAGAACATTATTCAATAAGAGACAAATTTAATCCATATTACGTGAAACCAATTTGATATCGAATATGCCATCATCCAAAACCGCATTACCTCAAAAAATAAAACACGATTTTCTGAATTGCACACACAAAATGAATGCGATCTCTTGTGATATATCACGTGAAAATAAATAAAAATCAATAATGATAACTTTTTGGTGTTTCTAGCTGCTTTTTCTCTCACCAAATCTGTTTCACCCTCTCTGCCGCTTTCGTTTCGATCAGCGAATAAAAATGGATGCTGCCAAAACAACGTCGAGATTTGCGAACAACGAAATATGGTTTAAATTTTGAAATATCGCTGGCGTTGAAGCGGATTAAGATGCATATTTCCCAGTCATGCATTGTATTGCAAACCATTCCATCGTTCTTCTTCACTCTCTTCTCTCTATACTCTATCGCTTCGCAATATTTTCGCCGGTTTATGGTTCTGGCCAAAAATCATTGGCAACCGTTAAAGCTGCTTCGAAAATAATAACAATTTGCCATACCGAGAGTTCGAAGATTGCAGTAAAATTTGCTATTTTAAATCTATCTGTGGTGGCACACAATCACGCTTTGAATCAATATTTTAGTAAAGCACCATAAATGACATCACAAAATTAACCCCATAAATATTATTTTGTCGGGGAGACGACGACAAAGAATGGGGCGATCCGAAAAAGATTGAGTGGGTCAGAGTTCGGTGTGGAAACCACAAAATTCCGGCTGCTTTTCCATATGAGACGAACTCGCACACGATGCACAATCACTAAATTTGTTCAACGAACCAAACGGATATGGAGAGATGCCTGTGTCAACAATTACGTTTGCTTTTGCGATTTTCGATTTTGAACACACGCGACCATTTGCCAAAGAACATTCGAGTCGATTTTTCATTTCAACTATGCATTGCATGTAAGAACCGAAAAGAATCCATTTTCCACTACTTTTGCGACTCGCGCCGAATAAACTTTTTATCGCTTCATTTATTTTCGTCGCTAACGTTTGCTCGCAAAACAAACACATCACCTTTGATATCTTGATATTTTCAACTTTCGGCATTTTGAACAAATAGTATTTTGTCAAATACCCACATCAAAATGTGCAAGGAGAAAGAGAGAAAGCACTTTTACCGATAAAAATATTTTTGGCTAATCGCACCGATACTTCCACCGATTAACAACTTAGCACACTACAAAATAGCTTTTGGAGTAAGATTTTTTTTGTTCAAATCAAGATTAAACGGGTTTTGCCGAGGGAAAAAAGTTTAGGTGTTTCGATTTAATACACCTGATATTTGAATAGTTTTTTTTAGATGTTTTCCTAAACCACTTTTTGGTGGACAAAAAAACACGATATTTGTATCATTTTAAAAGTTTTCAAGTAAATTAGTCAGAAATGATTTGTGTGCACCCTTATTTTTTCCAGTTTGTAATATATGCTATCATGTCTGGCTTATGAGTTTCATGCGAACCGTTTGTTTTTATACACTTCAAGCTGTATGTAAAATGAATTATATCACTACAAAATAACATTTGCTACACGTTTCGAGTTTATTCGAGAAAATGTATCATGTTACGTTCGTTGTGAACCACACTTTTTCCAACATCATGTTTCAATTTAAATATTTAAAAAAATGAAAAAATAAATGTTGGATAGCGGTCAATGTTTTCACGTGTCATGCTTTCATGAAAGATTTAAACTGGAATTGGACTGCAAGCGATTTTATATAAATATATATTTTTTTCGTCTTCAAAAGTGGTTATTAAATACTCATTTATTATTTATTTTTGATGGTTTGGTGTGATTGCTCTTGGGGCTATACATCGGCAAGCCAAACATAAATTCATATTTATTATATTCGAATTGAAAAGCGACGGGTGTCAACATTTATTATTTATATTTTAAGTTCTTTAAAATGCTTTTATACGTTTAACTTAAAAACTTCAATTAACCTCAATTCGTAAAATAGATTTTGTGTAATAAACAAATCGTACGCAAAAACCCATCGAACATCGAAAATTCGAAATCGATGAAAGAAAATTCGAGAATTAAGATTCAATATTATCATTTCTCTCGATAAAACTTTAGTTGTTTTGATACATATTTAGATTGAAGTTTATGCGTGTTGGAAAGTTGGAAAATTTTATTTAGTGACAAGTGGAAAAGTATTTTCCTGTAAAGTCGTTTGAATTTTCGAACAAAATTGGCCCAAAAACTTTGACATCGTATCAATTTAAATCCTTCACATTCCCATTTTGTTGTTCGTATATATCAATTACGAGCTTCGAAGATGCGAGTGCATTTATTAGAAAATATATCGCTTCGATGAAAACAAAGTTCATCGGAAGTGGATGCGGATGCGAACGAATCACTTCTTATGTGTATGATTGTTGTTGGTGTTGTTGTTGTGCACTTGAAAATGTTGAAAAGTTTGTCTTGCACTATTTCATTGCGCTTGAAAGGAAGAATGCAACTATTTCCGTTGTTTCTGTCACACATTTTCTCCGTGTACGCTCTACACTTTTGCACAACTCATTGTAGTTTATATGTATTTCACATCAAAAAGCGAATGTTAACATTTATGCAACTATTCGACTATATATTTCTCTCTTTTTCTTCCAACACCCACACCCACTGCTGGGTGTTTTTTTTTATCCCTGTTAACTTTTCCATGTTTTTTGTGTCATGATGAAATCTTTGCTAGTATTTTTGATTTCTTTTGATCGCTGAGAATTTCGCACAAGTTTGAAATTTTCCGACTTCTTTTTATAAACTATATGTTGAACATGAAAAAGTTGCAAATGTATAGCAGGCAGACAAGACTACTTTTGAAATTCATATATATATAGCAACGAAATGGAAATGGTTTCTTTTTTTATACTCAACACATTCTTTGAGCATTCTAAAAATGTTTCAAACAAATGAATTCTCGCTCGCTCCTTTTGTATTTTGTCTTTGTATGATGCGCTTGGTCATCGTTTCTCGTCGACAACGACGACGACTACAACTTTAATACCGAAATGGGATAAATATTGAAAATGTCAGTGCGTACACAGAGATTCAACAAGATTGTATCGTTTTTGCCTTAAGCCAACTCATAAAATCCACTTCGCACAAACGAAAACACAAAAAAAGTTAATAAATATATCAGTCATATAAAATGCGTTCTGTTATTTACAAATAACAGTATGAATTTTGTTTAAATTATGGATTTGGCCAATTTTGGAACATGTCTAGACAACTATTGTTTGCATGTTGTTTTCGAATTTATCATCAAACGTATGATTCTGCTAGCTAGATACCACCTACAGAAAATAGGGGACTGGGAATGGTGGCTGGATCCTCACTATAACAAACACACCTATTGCTTATAATATCACTATACTAATATTATAAACAATAGAAGTGATTGTTATAGCGAGTGCCTAACCGACATTCCCAGCTCGCTATTTTCAGCAGGCGCTATGTAGCCAGCAAAATCATACGTCTGTTTATTACATACGCATTATTCCATTGGTGCATTCAACATGACAAAATGCTTCGGCAACAAATGCAATCTGTTCCCATGTTCACAAGATAAAAAGACATTTGATTGAAATTCGCTTAATATTAAAATATTTAAGAGATAGACTAAAATGCGCACAAAGAAAAAAGAAGAAAAAAGTACACAAAAAGAAAGCAAAAAGTAGAAAGTAAAATAGTTGATTTATTCACAATTTTCGTCATTCATTCATAAAGTTTATGAACTTTTTTGAATTTTGTGAATAGTACACAGAGAGAAATCTATTACGTTTTATTGCAACATTTTTGAAAAATGTCAAAACACAACCACTGTTCTGTTTCTTCCCACTCATTTCTTTATTCAATTGTCAATGTTTATGCTGCGCGCATGTATAGAAGGTTCTTTTATTTAGCGGGAAAAAACACAACAGTGATTGTGTTTTGACGTTTCTCAAAAATGTATTAGTAAATATTAATGTTTTTCTCTCTGTGTAATTTCCGTAAAGAAAGCGAAAAATAATAATAATAGAAAAACACTCTTTTGCACTCATTGAAGATGGAGCAGGAAATTGAGACATATGCTTTGCACTGCGCAATATTCACAGCGAATTTCTTAGTTTCGGAATGAAACTAAATCTTATCTCATTGGGAAAGCCAAAGAATTGTCGGAATTACTTTGTTGCGAGATACCATTTTTGTTCAAACTATTTTCGTATTTCAGAGTATTTCACGTGCCCCGTGAATAGATTTAATTCGATACTTTTGATACAATGTGTAATAGCTCATGTTTTCGTTTATGTGATACCTGATAAATTTTTTCCCTCTATTTTCGCCAATCAGATGAGGATTTCACAGCGGAAGAATTTCCGGAGGATTTCATGCCGCCACCGATGCGCGATGACTTCGTGATTCGAGACGACATGTCACAAAATAACCTGATACAAGATAAAGGTACGTTATATTGCTTACATTTTAGGATAAAATGGACTATAAAACTATTTGTTCGGAAAGCGAATATAAACGGCTCACAAAAATTATTTCTAACAACCTTATGTAATTGAATCGTATTTTATTTCATTTAAAGGGTTAGTTTTTCGAACATCTTGATTATAAAAAGGGAGCGAGAGGGAAAAAACTATATAGATAATAATTTCATTTTCGGTTCAAGAGCTGCACAAAATTGTACCATTAAAATGTGTACTTTCATGAACCGTAAACAGTGGGAACTGTGTGTGTGTGTGGCTTGACTTGTTTGCAGTTAAAGTTAACAACTTGAAAAGTCTTCGTTGTGTCCCGTAAAACTGCATTACTTGGCGAAATTCAATATAGACCAACAACCCGGGACAAAA
This sequence comes from Contarinia nasturtii, assembly GCF_009176525.2. NCBI lineage: Eukaryota > Metazoa > Arthropoda > Insecta > Diptera > Cecidomyiidae > Contarinia > Contarinia nasturtii. The sequence goes on along the minus strand of NW_022198046.1, from coordinate 2,293,967 downwards.
TTGCTTAGTCCATGAAAATGTTTTATTTCAGTTTGTGTATGCTGGTGGAAAATGTAAATGTGTAGTGAATTCAAATATAGAAAAAGTGAAAGAACGAACGAAGAGTAGACGAGAAGACAAAACATTTGATGAATGTTATTTCATTATGCGATTATATGTTGACAATAAATTTTTGCATTGACGTACGACGAAATGGTATTGCTTGAACGCACTCAACAGCCAACATAACATAGCGTATTCTCAATTTTCTACTTTTCACTCTCATTTCCGCTGTGCGTTTTTTTCCCGGATTTTTGCTTTTTCCAAATGTAAAATGCATGAAAGTGCGATAGAATAGAAAAGAAAGCACAAAAACGCAATTAAAATTTTATGTTTAATGCTTATTTTTTCCACTTTGCTCGGGTATTTTTCTTTAATTTTGTCTGTTTTTTTTGTTCTGATTTTTTTTTGTTGCCTGTGCCGCGTTTTTCTGCGCTGAAATTTTTTGCATTCACTACTGTCTGCCGCTTCCATATTCGACTAAATTCTTCTGGCGTTGTCTTCGGCTCACCGCTCTCTGGCCGCTCGCCCACCCGCACATTCCCGTTTCGATAATGTAAAAGAAAAGAAACTCACTCCGCAACTACAACACATCTATTGTTTTAACAATCTCGCTATTATTTTCACAGTAGTATCGAGAGCGGTTTCGACTCTTTGTTCGTTCGGCTGTAAAACGATCGTCAAATGTGTATGCCAGTCGAACTTGGTTACACAAACAATATTTACAGCATCTTATTCGTAATGAAAAGTGGAAAACTGTAATGAACGAACTACATGGCAAAAGCAACAATAACAACAGTTACAGTAGCTACATCAGCAATCGAAAAAAGTAAGAATATAGAGGGAAAATAAAGAAAAAGAAAGATTATTTACTTTGCAAACGAGAGAGTCTTCTGTCGAGATAGATATACACGCGCTATTCACTAAGATCGGAAACTTGAAAGAAATTATATAGTGTTGCGCTGAGTCGCACTTTGTTAAAATGGAATAGGTAGAATGGAGAGGAAACTACATAAATTTATCAGCAATTTTTTTCGTAAGTTTTTCGTACATTCTATAAAAAGGGGGCGATAAGAAATTATTGAGGAGGTGTGCAGTCTCAGTCATTTTCTTGCACATTTTTCTTCGATGCAGCAATTTCTGCAGGTTTTGAAATAAATAAACAAGCATTTTGCAACGAAAAATGAACTTAATTAAATGTGTACTTTCAACTTGATTCTGTATGGTCGACAATAAGAAAAAGATCTATTTCGATATTGTGTTCGTGTTGGCTTTTCCAACCCCAACACTTATACACTCAATGCATGCTCTTTGGTATTTATTTTTATATTCAAAACTTTGCTCTTTCTCGTCGATTAGCTGGCTTCGCAGTTTTTTCTACTTTTTCTGCTTTGTTCGACATTTCATCGAAAGAAAAAGATAGAAGAAGGAGATATGGAGATAGAGAGAGAGAAAGAGAACATATCAATGTGTATCATCATTAAAAGACAATAGATTACAATAGTTTTGTGCTGGCAAACAATTTCCGATGAAAAAAAAGGAATACAAAAGATACACAACTAAAGATAATAAGTTATAGCTACAATATAATATAGACAATTTCATTTCTGGCCAAGTTGGAAAATTTATTGAAAAAAAAATTGTATTTTTCAATTGAAGATCAGGCGACACAGTTCTCATCATCATCACGTAATTGAAATAAAAAACGAACCTTTGAATAATTTTGTTAATATATTTTTTTTGTTGCTGTCGTGATAAACATCATTTTCAACGTGATTTATTGTTATATAATATTTCTCGGTCATATTTCATGGTGAATTAAATCACATGGCATGGAAAAATCTGTTGGCAAGAGAATTTTTATGACTCGACCATAAATGGTGTGTCAATCAAGTGGTATGAATACAATATTGAATGGGTATTTTGTCGGAAATGGCTTATAAATATAGAATGTGAATGCGGGGCAATCTATCACATCATCATATATGATGATTATTTTACGCGCCTGTTTTGTCGTGTAGTAATACGATTACATAATATTTTCCTCATCCGGTTCAAGTATGTGTCCACTTAAAATGGAACACTCACACCACTTTTGCAAACACCCACATTGAAACATTGTTTAAAAACATCCACTTCGGAGATTATATTTCGAAACAATGTTACGGAATCCACCGTTTGATTAGCCATAGTGAACTCAAGCAGCCTATTAATGTGAAAATTTCAATCATCTTCTAATAGGGATTGTTTCTCTCCTTTTTTTGTCCCTTTGAAAAATCGACAAAAATCCAAAATGTTGTTGAACATGTTGGTTTTGTTCAAAGCAAAAGAAGAACCATTCACCGTATAAATTGTTGACAGTGACACCAAAAATAAATAAAATATTAACTCGAATCCTATAGATTGAATGACATAAAGACAGTGAATTGGCTCGCACAAAGATTTTGAAATGAGATTAGACAACGTTATTTGATGTTGACGATGAAAATAAAAGCGCACAAACCATACCAACTCTCAACTTTCTATATGTAAACAGAGACTAGAAAAATCAAACAATAAAAACACCAAAATCATTGCAATAAATAAAAGCTACCTAACAATGTGCTTCAGTTTTTGTATCATCGTCATATTGTGTCATGGGATGTTACAATGTTTACCACAACAATGTCCAGAACTTATGTTATGTGTGTGTTCGTTTATGGCATGATCATCGATTTTTTTTCTTCTTTTTCTCCGTCGATTGCTTTTAGTTTTTACTACTCGATATGTTCCTCAGCTGCACATGGTTTGCCATCAGAAGATCGTTCAACTGTGAAATTTCTTTTGTTGCGTTCATTCGCTTCATTGATATTTAGTTATATTATATGGTACCAGTTTTTTTTTATTGCTGCTTGCCCACTTCAAATGCTTTGGACTCTTGGATCGACAAGTGCATTGTTCTAGATAGAGGCAGTCGCCTATCTGATCCAACCCTCATCATTTTTCCTATTGTATTAATGACTGTATCGATCGATTTATTCAGTCGCACGGAACGTAATTCACCAATCCATTTGATTTGTCAATCATGATTTTCAGTGAAATGCTTTCATATTATATTTTACATTGTCAATCCAGTGGATTTCAATATTTCAAATTGATTTTCCAAATGATAGGGACAGAGAAAAAATCACGAATCCATTGAATTTTCCAACATTATTTTGCACTTTTCAACTTAATCAAAAAAAAATCTCTCATTATTTTATGCATACGAATCGATTATTCGATTTGATGAAAACGTATGAATGTTTACACATTATACAAACTGTTTCAATTGTTTCCATAGCATATGATATTTGCGACGCATTTTCACAAAAATAGGATTCCCGTCGCATCGACAAACATGAATTTCACTCAAATGTTGTTAATCCTATAATTACATAATAGATTATATTTCGACATCGAACGATGAAGATTGATCAAATCTTGTCGACTATTGAAATGTTCAACAACAAATACGAAAATCAAATGATAGATTTAGTAACAAATAACATCAAAAATAGTTGAAAATGAATGTGAATTCAAAAAAAATTAATGCCAAAACTTGGCGGTGAATTAATGAAAAATTCTTTCTAACCCGCGAACATTGCCAACTGTGGAATGTCTACACAAATATGCAATTTTCGTATGGGCGAAATTTTTCATTGCACTTGTTGTAGTTCTTTGAAAATGAATTTAAAATGCTCTATAACTATTTTTCGAGCGAGAGAGATTAGTGAGAAAATCGATTAAAACGACAAACTTTAAGTAGTAAAGATGTCGTGCATTTTATGAGAGAAGTCATAAAATCTCTGCACATTTCTTCATTATTGACTTGAACGCATTGTTATTATATTGCTGTTTTCTGTACATAGATAAGTTCAAGAGATTACTATCAAAATCAGAAGCTCTTTCGCTTCAAAATAACTTTTGCACAGAATTGAATGAAAAAAAGATACCGATGCGACGGTAGAGAACAAGAGAATCATAGTTGAACAAATAAAAAGTAATCATAATGTGAATTATTTAGATAGTTTAATGGTAGCAAGAGAAAAGTAACATCACAAACATTTTCCCAGGGAACTAATTGTTGTGCATTTTATTTATGACATGAAATATCGTTATATCGTGTTGTTTTTGAAATCTAGCAAAACATAACGATAATTCGGATTTTCAAATGAAATCATTTGGAAATGATTTACCTTCTCCGATGACCATCATTTAAAAAAAAAGTCGGGGAGAGAGATAGAGAGAGAATTGAAAAAAAAAAACGAAATCTATAAATAAACAAACTGGACATTGCCATCGAAAAACAATAAAATGAAGCTAATAGTGTGCATGTCGCCGCTGTGATTCCTGCTTGCTCTGTGAAATCGAGGGTGGGATGTCATACATGTGGTTGATAATGTATCATGCAGTTAGTTAAATGAAAACGTACAATATCGACTAGGGGCAATGGAATAAACAGGGACATTTTCAATGCATTTTACCCAATATCTGCTGTGTATTATTTACCCACAACAAAAAAGGGAATCGGCACGAGATCGAATAGTACAGAAACACAATAATGAAAGGGAGAGACAGAGAGAAGGGAAGAAAAAATTGACCAGAGATTGAAGATAACTTGAAAAACATTGCATCCACTGTGTTTATACAGCGGGGGGAAGATTTTATGCTCGCACTCATCAGAGTGCAGACACAACGGGAGAGAGAGAGAGATAGAGAGTCAGTAATATAAAATTATTGAATGAAAAAAATATCGAGAGGGAGAGAAAACTATGTAAATATAAAACAGAGGACCATATTGCTAGATGATTTATAGCATTTTCAGATCTTTATCAAATAATGGCAAGAAATTTTCATAAAAATGGCCAAATGAAAGTGCTGAAAAAAATACCAACAAAAACTACAATAACTTTATTGGGATTGTGAAAAAAGGGACGAACGTCAAAGCATGCTAGTCATGAGATGAAAATGTTGAAAATTTTGCGCGATTATTTGACGAAGCGCCATAACATTGAGTTGCTGCGCTAAATGATATACAATAGGCTCACATGGTCCATTGAGATTTATATTATTTGAAACATGAGCGAATGATGTGGAAAAAATCATCAAAAAATTTGCAAAGGACAAAAAAAAGCACAGCACACACCGTATAAAACTAACTGAACGCGTGGTTCCATTGAAACAAACTATCGTTCGCTTCCATCAACAACAACAAAAAAACTATTCGCCCTATACAAAAATGCCTAACATAAGTTGTCTACAACCATTTTTCTTCCTCTCTCATTCACTCGTTCGGTGAATTGATAGCGCTTTTTTTCCCACAATTTCGAGCTCGATTTCAGCCGCTTAGCTGCTGGTCTAAATGCCATCCACGCCATTATTGGCGAATACAATAACAACAACACCAACGATGCTGCTGGCAATATTCAGTATGCTCAATGGTTTTAGTACGTTGCATGCATTATCCATCACTTTGATCTCATAATATTTTCTATCCACAAAACATCACTAAATCATTTGAGCTTTTGCAGACATCAGACTCCTTCATTCATGAATTTTTATTATAAATCAGATCAGCTTGGATTTTGGCAATCCCATGCATAAATGCGTCATGTATTACATCTCTTCATCGTTCTTCATTCGGCTGAAATGGTGAATATACATATGAAGCATACATTATTTGATGTATTTTGGCATTCAAGAATCGGGATGGATCGGATGCAGTAATTTGGTTTAAATAAAACGCACGCTACTTCAGCAAATACAGCAAAACCGAGTTAACCGAGTGTATGGTCGATTCACGATATATTCGATGCAGACATAACCCACTTACGAATGAATATAGGCTACTTTTGAATGTTGTTGTTTTTTGTGTGTAGCCGAAACGAGCGCAGTTTTTTGTTGTTTTTTTAGATATCCGATTTAAACGGATATTGCTCAGTGCCAATGACAATGTTACTGTACGCAATGTTTTACCCTTAGCGAATTTGATTTTGAGCTTTCAACATTGATATAAACAAATGACAATCACTATCATGAAAACTACTGGCAGCTCATAAAATTCGAACCGCATCATATTGAACTTTCGAATATAGGTATTGCAGTGATAACATTTCTGACAGATGTTTTGATTAGTAATGCCGATTGAGTGCATCGCTTATACGTGATCGCATCGAGAAAATACCATGATCGGAATTCAACTTATATAATACTCAAAAATAATGCAATAAAATGAAAACAATTCTCTTGTGTGCACCAGTCAATTACATGAAAAGTGATGTTTTAACGGCCAATCGACTTTTGAACGGCTTAAGACTGTTGTGAAAAATGAGCAAATTCAATTGGTTGTAGCGAAGGAATGAAAAATAGACGAAATGGATTTCAATGCTTCATAAAAAAAGTAGCACAAAACCATCGATTTCAAACAAATTGCTTATAAAATGAAGATTATGTCTATATCCAAGTAGTTATGATATCAGTTTCTTTATGGATGAAAACGAAAAAAAACTGCTCCATCTCTATGATTTTGTCGATTTATGATTATACGCACCATAAATGGTTTATTATATTCCTTTGATGGCCTCTACTCTTCAGAGACGCGTATAATTTTATAGACTGAATATTTGTTCAACATTTTCGTTTTTAAATGGAAAACAATAATAATTTCTTATGTCCGGTCGAATTATATGTGCGTGTCCATTGGCTCCCAATTCAATTTTGACAAAACAGATTTTCATAATAAAATTTGTCAAGCAAACAACTCAATTTCAATGTAAATGTGTAACAGAAAAAGAAATCTCCATTTTTTATATTGTAAAAATGGGTGGGCCCACAAAAGAAAAATAGAATCAACAAAAGAATGCTGAAAAGATAAGATAAAAAGGGATGAGAGGAAAATGTGAAATTCAACTGCTTCTATCTGCTCATCGACTGAATAGTTGTATATTGAAAATTGTTTAAATGTTTTGTAAATACGCACATATGACTCAGAGAGAAAAGACGAAAAAGCGAAGAATGAGAAAAGGCGTATGCGAGCTATTGAATCAGGCGGCACATCGTCCGATTATCATTGTGTGTGAGCGATGTTATTTATTTTGTTCGCTTTAAGTCGTTTAAATAATGTGTGCTTTTGCACATTTTCATGTTGTTGTTTTTCGGCGTCTTTTGTTGTTTGTTTTCCGTTTTTCTTTAGATTCGCTATTGTTTTTGCCTTTCCTTCCAATTTGTTCACTTCCTTTTTATTGTCGTTTTTTTGTCAGTGTGCCCCGTTAACTTCTTTTTTTATTGTTTCTCTCTCTATTCGTCATAGACCGTTCAACAGCACAACATATCTGTTCATGTGTTGAAGTATTATGGCGCTAAAATTGGATAGCAATCGAAAAATATTTGCATTTTTTTTTGTTCGTCTTGTTGTTCTCGCTCTGTGTACTCTGCCGTTATTTTGTAAACAGTCGGCGTGCTTGCAAGAGCCAAAGCTATCGTGAATATTGAAGACGGATATAGTTTTATTTGAGTCATTGTATTTGTTTGAATGTGTGATGTATCTCATGTCCTACGAGCCGTTTGTCGGTTCGGTGAACGTTTATTATATTTCTCAACTTTGATAAAATACGTTCGACGTTCTGCTATCGATTCTTCGCGTCGGCATAGACACTGAATAAACAATGCTTTTGTGTATTGAAATTCGAAAAAAGTCAAACGAATCAAGTGAAAGAGAGAGATAGAGGGGGGAACTCTTTCTCGATCCATATCAATTCTGTTGTACGATGGCTATAGTCGCCGTGTTCACACAAACGACCATTTTTATTCGATTGACAAAACACTTGTGCAGATCCAGTAGAATAGACATAATGCTAAGCATATTACACTTGATTGTTTTCACATTGTCCTCATTCTGCTAACATCGACATACAACCGATCCTTGCTTACATCCGTACCCGTAACGTATATTTTATCTTTTTTTCTCCATTCCATTTTATTCTATTTTATTTTCACTGAAGATTTTTCTCTTTCCCTTTCTATTTGTACCTCCCCACCTCCTCTCTCTCTCTCTCTCTCTCTCTCTCTCTCTCTCTCTCTCTCTCTCTCTCTATCGTTTTATTCAACAAGATAAAGCCATTGTATTCGGGCACTTGATTTTATTTGATAGTTGGATGATGCGGATACAGAGTCGTTATTTTTGGTTGGCATTCGTTATGTTTTGTGCAATGGAGGGTAGTGAATAAATGTGACAACGAAATTAAGCGTAAATGCATTTGAATCAATGCACACTTTCGGGAATGGGAAAACGAATGCGATTATCTTCCATTTCAAAGGATCGAAATGAGCTTGGATTTTCACTTAAGAATTTTTCAAAACAACGCTGTACAGCATTGGCGACAGCATCAGTTGCTGAAGTAGCAACAAAATGGAGAAAATCGGCTGTTAAATCGGTGCAACGGTTGCAGAGCTAAATTGTCCAAAAATAATGGCAAATTTCCCACTTTTTTCTTAAAATGCACGAAAGCATTCACTATCTTATTTCAAAATGTGCGTTCTATTTATTCGATGCATGTGATATTCACATGATGTGAAAATGCACAGTGGCTAAATGATGAACTGCCAATCAAATTTCGCATTCGTTTGGAAAATTGTTCGTTTAAGATTACCGATTCAAAAAAAACTTCATAGATTTAGGAAAAATATGTAAAAAATATAGAACATTGCACCGAACTAGTATGTAAAATATGCCCGTATGCTCTATTCTCCGGTTCTTAAAGCGCGTGTGGTGCGTAATCTACGCTTAAATTTTGTTGATGCCACTTGAAACGTGCAAAAAACGAATGAAGAGAGTTTTGGTTTTTTGTGCATGTGTTACGCCGACGAAGCATCAAATTGCATGGATCTTCACGCAAATTCAGTGCTTCCGTTGTGTCTCCGGATTGTATGAAAGAGCCGCTTCAGTCATCGTAGTCGTCGTCGAAACACTTGGTTTCTATCCATTTTGTTTTTGGCTCTTTTGTGTGCTAAATTACATAGAAATCGTAAGCACTAGTATAATGTACGATATAAATATCGTTTGTAATGTAAAAGTTCGTCAGTGTTTTCGTTCGTTGTTGAGCATCTGGTATATGCTTTTGCCATTGTTTTTGTTGTTGTTTAGTTTGTGAGTTGAAGTTGCAATGCGAGATGCTGTTGTTTGCTTGTGCATTGTACGACACATCATTGCATTGCATCGCGATACACGCGAATATATTTATTGTAAAAATATTGTCTGACGTTCATTCGAAACGTTCACTTCGTTTATCTGATTGGATTATCCTCATTTTGCATTTACATTTGACAATACAGATGCCATTTGTATATGTGTACGAATGTGGGATGTGTTTGTGTGTATGTTCGTTTCGTTTGTGCCATCGTTTCTCTCTTTTCACAAGGAAATTCCTGTTCGTGTTCCGACAACTTTGTGAATGTGCTGGCTATTGATGCGAACGAGCAATATAATGCCAGATAGAATAGAAAATGCAAAGTTGCCCCACATGAGAATGAGCGAGAGAAAGCAAAAAAGATATTTGTCGCGTACGTGTGTGAATGTTGTTAGCAATATTGTGTTTAAATCTGCTCTAAGACAATAATTTTCCCATTGCATTGTGTAATACACATAGCCCGGGGAGAAGTGATGGTGCGCACAATGAGCACTTCTCTTTCACGCTCTTACTCTATCACAAGAAAATGTACAAAAACAAAAATCCAACGATCTGTGCTGCGATACAGTTGTTCTCGCATATTGCATTTGGTGAAAAGCAAATACACTAGCCTGATTTCGATTTTGAGTTTCCATTTGTTTCTCGATTGCTTTGCCAATATTAGATTTCTGGTAGCAATGCAACAGCAGCCAGTACACTCCTTTTGTTCGACACTACAAAATTGTTTTAAATAAATTTGCAACGTAATCACTGAACACATACACAGTCACGTTTTCATCGTATTTTCACCATACACATAGTTTGCAATGGAAATACGCATAAAAAACCATGGCCACATTGCATTCACTTCACATTGGACATGACGGGGCAATGTATTTCATGATGGTAAATTCGATTGAATGGCATTTCATCGAATATTACGAAAAATATATAATTTATTTTTTTTTTTTTCATTCGATTTTTTTCGTTTTTTGATTTATGCCACTTTTATGTGCGATCACTCAATTTAAACATGTCTACAAAATGCTCCCTCTTGACAAAAAATATACATTTTTATTGCTCGTATAACATCATATATAGGCATCGCGTCGAAGCACACAATAGACATCGAAAACAATCGCATAAATGTTTTCATTTGTGTGCGTGTGTGTGTGCACGCCAAAATTCATCCGAAATAAAAAACAAGCTGCTTTTGTATTCATTTTGTGACAAATCGTTTTCGGATGGTAATAATTTATCATCGAATTTCATTTCGATCGGTTTATTTTTTGTTCAGTCTCCATCAGGTCACAGATGCCCCAGAAAAATCATGCTTCACGAAAATGTTTTAATAACAAGAAATTCATCAATAAAATTTTAATGTTGTGAAACAAAATAGCAACAAAAATACAGACTTGCTCAGCAGGATAAAACCAAAAAAATCCCTCGCTGAGAGAGAGAGAGAGAGTGGCAAAGTGGAAAATATGAAATCATATTCATAGTCGTAGAACGTAAACATTATTTGATTGCGAAAAAATGTGCTCAAAAATCCGTGTATACATTATTGTATATATTTTTATGTTGCTATAACATAATAGAACCCATTGAATCCGACAGTTTGGCCGCTGGCCCACAGTGTATTTGCACAGTAAATTGGCGTTTAATGGATTTTTAATTTGCACGCACAATGCAACTGCACATGTACATATTCATGAGAAAATCGGTCATTTTTACACAAACTCGCCGACACACAAACATAAACACAATACACTGTACAAATTCCATTGAAACACTTTGCCGTGTTGAAGCTTTTGTTTAGTTTGCTTCATTTGCATCGAATATTCAATTGGGATTTTTTTTCTCGCACTGCAGTTTTCATTCGCATTCACTCACAGCATTTGCTGACCACTGTTAACGAAAAATAATTCACAATTCATCGACTGAAAATGTTATAATGGCTTCGCCAACTGAAAACGTGATTATTTCACATATTTTCGCATTTATGAACGTTGCATATTCGTATCAATTTCGATCGTATTGAATTGGCTAAATTGAATTTCATTCTTTCTGGGTCACGCATCGTGTATATACATATTTATGACACACTGATTAAATTTTGAGTCCTCACTTTTTTTCAATTCCAAGGGTCTATTTTTATGATCACAAAGGAATGGAGCACAATCTCATTTTTTTTAACAAGACATCAATTGAAATTGCATTTTATGAATGTCATAAAAAAGCAGCCCAACCAATGATATACGTTATGTAAATTGAGTGGATGTATTACAGTCTCTTGAAATGAAACTTGGATACCCTAAAAAATAAATTCTTCCTTTTTTCGTTACGTAAAAAGATTAAAGTCTATCGCCTTAAAGACGAATAAAAGAAAGGACCTTGTTGTCTGACATTCAGTTTGGTGTAGTGATTTCAAATTTATGCAGTTTATCACGTAATTTTCTTCAATTTATTGGTGGATTATGATTTGTAAGAAAATCTATTATAAAAAAGCAAAATATTCAATCACAATTTCAGTTTTGAAAGTTGGATATTTTTTCCTCTCTCAATGCGTTACCTCCCCTCCTTGAAGTAGATTTTATCGAAGTATCGTCTAGATATAGAATCCTCACCTCTATAGTCAGTTTGACTCTTCAAATGGTTCTTTTATGAGGTATGTTAAGAAATGTTTGTGGATCCAATGGATACTTGCACTATGTTTCTCCCAAAATGTGAAAATTATGGAAAAATTTAAGTTTTGACGCTCATTGTAATGAAACGAATGTTATAATTTTTAGACAAAACTTTAACCTCTATCAATTTAAACTGAAATTGTATTTTATACACACGAATCTACGGTGCTGTAATAAAATTGAATCAATTTTGGTTTGTTTTGATTGACGCATGACATAGCAAATCACTTTCACCGCACTTTAACAAACTTTAAAGTGTTAACGAAAAATTTCATAATCCAATGAGTTTGTCACATTAATTAAACCATTTTATCATATAATTAAAATATCCAGAACCAAAACGTGGTAAAAACTTTTCGAAAGCCAACAATAACAATAACAAATTTATTTGCTTCAAAACATGGCAACAATTTATTCATGGCGGAAATTCAATTTTCAAAACATTGTCAGACTTTCATGTGTTTCGTTAATGTTTAATATCCGGTGGCGATCAGATTAAAAGATGCAAAGAGTTGGACAAAATACTTGATTTCATTTTTTGAAGAGGAAAAAAATGCCACAATCGGCAAAATACTCAAGTCATACAGCGCATTTGAATACACGCTCATTCATACAGCTTTTAGCTGTAATTGTTTTGTATCGTTTGTTTTCATTAGTGGAAAAAAAGCCAACCGATAATACCTTGAACTTAGAGCGCATAACTATACCGCTTGTTTTATAAATGGTGTAGCATTTTCACAATTTCGTTTTCTCGTTTTCTCTTTTTCTCATTCTCTGACGCTCATTCTCTCTCTCTCTCTCTCTCTCTCTCACTCTCTCTCTCTCTGTTTGTCTCTCTTCCAAATTCTGTTTCTCTTTTGTATGTGAGCGTGCGGTCAGTTTTGTTCAGCGTACGATATTATAATAATAACGCATGGGTGTAGAAAATCCACGAGTTATAGTTGACCAGAGCCTGTCCTCCATAATACAATGTGTATCGAATGTGCAGTGAGGTTTTCATGCTTAAGTGATTCGAGCGACACAGCAAGCGAAAGCGAAAAAAAAAACCAACAACACTTCATACATAAATTTATGATTTAACAACATGTGTTTTTCTATACGTAAATAATAAATTGTTGCTTTGGCTTTTGTTTAATTTTTTTAATAAATGCGATTTATTTATCGCATTTGTGTTTGTGCACAAGAGGGAAATGGGCTCAATTTTATAATCGGTCGCGTAAATGTGTGCGTGTATGGCGCACAACTTTTGATGTACAAATCACTAACACCGTACAGTTCTGTGTACCCGTGTTGGACAGAACGCGTGCACAGTGTACACAATTTACTATATCGTATAGGATAAAACTATTTTGAATAATAGTTACAATGGCCAACGTATTGTGAATAAATAATAATAACATGTTATTTTTGTTGTAACTGAATAAATAAATCGGGCTATAACATGAAATTTCACATACTTCAAACGCACCACCTTTTCTCCTTTTTTGCACGCTTCGTGTCACCCACTCACTCTTTGATTTTTCATTTAGATTCTCTCTCTCTTTCGGTTAATAAATGTGTTGGAGTTTTCTATATTATAGTACTTTTCACGCCCATTGAACATCAAAGAGTAAAATGGAAAATTAATAAAATAGAAAGATCACATCAAGGCAGCACAGGAAGAGATCGCGAGAATAAACGACTCGGCCACAATTACAAGGCATGTGGGAAAAATCAACGATGTGGTGATCGAATGGGTTATATATATTTACACACGATGCGTTCAATGTGTGTTTTACACAAATGGTTCAATATGTTCATTGAATTATGAATAAGGAAAAATCAAACAGCAAATAACCTCATAGAAAACATTTGTCGAATAAAAATATTGTTTGTTGAGTATACGTAATTGAATACATGCCACAACCAAACTGAATACGAGCGCTCGCCATTTTCAAGCGATTTCTACATCAGCCCTCTATTTCTATCGCTGAAAAAAAACAGCAGCCTCACACACTGTAGCTCTCTGTTCAATAATTCATTTCAATGCTGAAAACACCAAGTTTGGCTCAGAAACTGTTCTACGCAAACTGTAACGCATTCACCACATATAATGGTTAACATTTTTGCTCTCTTCCTCTTTCACTGCCAATTTTTATTTATCGAGTTGCACAGTTTGTTTAGTTCGTAGATCACATCGAATATTTACTTGGATACATTTTTTTTCTTCGGCATTGATATTTCGCCCCATTGAAATAACATTTATTATGGACGCTCGACAGAAACAATATCATACACGATCAAAATAAAAAAAAGTTGTGACAAAAGCTTTTAACAGCACTGATTGAATGTGTTGTGGTTTTGAAATCCATTCAACGAAAAGCACCAACAACAAGTTTTTCATGTTTTTTTGCCCATACTTTCTATTCAATTAGTTCGATTTCACAGTGATTGAGGTCGATCATTTATTCATGAACTAATGCAATGGCTCTTTGCACTCGACCGCAAAAATCTTGCAAATTGAGTACATTTCGAAGTGGATCATAAACATTTATTTTGTAAACAACGAAAAAAACAACATATGATGAGCTTTAAATCTGAACCGGAGAAGGGGCGGAAAAGAAAATCGAATTTCCACTCGGTTCAATTCAACCACATTTTTGATTAAGCCAATGTTGCACGATTGTAGCAGCGAAGAGAAAAAAAAACAGAGAGAAATGGAATACAAATGAGAGATGAAATCGTGCTCATTCAACTGTCAATGGATAAATTCCGACACAACCAATGGTCAATGAAGGAGAGACAATACGCATGCAAACAATTAAATAAAGAGGTAGAAAGAGAAAAATAAATAATGCGATATAATTTTTTTCATTTCGTAGTATTATTATGTATAATTCCTGCAATGATTCATCATATTTTCACGAGGCTAAAACAAAAAGGTCACGCGCCTATATCAAACCGCTATTTTCATTCATTGAATATATGACAATGCACATAATATCATGAATTTATTTATATGTTTGTGTATGTCTTTTTTTTACTGTGATCGAGGGTCCTTATATCATTTGCTGTAAGACAATTTAACTCAACTGGAAAATACAAAAAGTGGCCAGGTCACAATAATGATGGTAGCTCTTAAGCTGAACAATGAATCGAACGACTACCAATTCATATGTTGTAATAATAATTTTTGCTTGACTAAGCAAAACCCAAACAATGAATAGAGAATGAAAAAACAACATACTCGCGCCATGACCTCTCTGCAATACTTGAAAAGGTATGCGAAACTCCAACATGAGTGCAATCGGCCAAGCGATAAATGATGTTCACTTTTCTTCCTTTTACTCTCTCTCCGTTTTCCAATGGAGCACACATAAATGCTGACATTGATACTACCAGCGCATTGACTAGCTGCGATTCACATAAGCGAGAAGCTAGAACATGTGAAATCGAGCATATAACACCGAAAAAATGTCTGATTCATTGTAAGGCAGCCGGCACTTTGAATTGTTCCGCATAATATTTTTTTTTGTTTCGTTTTGCCGCTGTTTCGTTTGAATTATAAATTAGAAATTTTACACGCATTTTTTTCCCAGACCGGATTTATTTTCGATTCGTTTTTTTTCGGCGTCTGGTAGTTCATTTTCGTTTTTTAGTGGAATTACTTTTTTTTGGTGTTCATTTGTTCATCCACGTTTTTTGTTCATTTGATATTTTGTACATTTGTTTTTTTTGCTATAAAATCATACAATTTGTATTACTTCGAAGCCTGTGCACCAAAAAAATCCTTTTTTGTTCAAAATGTAAGGCAAAAAGTCAATGGCATCACTTTGTTATGCTCCAATTACATCATCAATGACTATGACTCCCATGAAGGCATGAAATTGTTTGGGCTTGTGAATGGGTACAAAAAGTTTATGAAGATTTTGAGAGATGAAGACATTCGGATGCTACGTACATTTTTGCATTAGATTGCTCAATTGCTTTGCCTATAAAATTGGCCGATTGAATAAGTGCTGTGAATGGCAACATTTTCGTAAATCCATTCGATGAGATATTGTTAGTCGTTCATATGAACGACCCAATTCAACGAAAGACAAAAACAAGATTGAAAACAAAAGTAACTGATTGTTATGACGATACTGACGTATTTTGATGAATCAGTGTACTCGATCGTTTCAATTTGTATATGTGCCACACATCCAATTACATGAACTTTGACGCCGTCAACGATATTTCATTGATTAAATTCGTGAGGCGACCATTATATTCCGATTAGGTAAAAGAGAAAGAGAACTTCTTTTGATTAGTACGTTGTGTATATATTCTATGCTACATTTATATTTTGAAAAATGAATAAAGAAATACAAGCACGCCAATTATAACGAAAAACACTTCTTTGCTAATGCATGTTAGAATCGTCTGTCAGCAGAAAAAAACGGCAAATTAAATCGAATGCAGTTCACTAGAACCGAAAAAACATGATCCATCTAATAACAGATGGCCGATTACATCAAATTATGTGATTTTTGAATGGGAATCACAAAGAACATACCAACATTTTACTTTCATCACGTTTTCAGTATCGGATCCGGATTATACTATTCTTTGTGTTCTTTTTTTCCTACTTTCCCTTTGGATATTGTTTTGCTTCACGATTTTTTGCCATTTTTTCTACTTTACGTTTCGCATTGGGAATTTTTAATAAAAGTTTTTGTTCATTGTACGGATTCTACTTGCTACTAAAACCGTAATTGAATTCAGAGAATGGCAGAGAGAAAGAATGAAATAGAGACATTTTGTGTATGTACGAGAGAGAGAGAGAGAGAGAGAGAGAGAGAGAGAGAGAGAGAGAGAGACCGAAAATGTGGCAAGTTTGCGTTCTAGTAAAAGCTTTTAATGCTTAGGTAAACTTAGTTTATCACTCGTTCATCACAACACCGGTATCAAAAATATATTCATAAAATGTTAAGCTAAAATTGAAAAGGAGCTACCATAATCACTTCACTTGCATTAATATATTTTGTCACAATTTACCGATAAATTAAATTAAATTCGAATGAATAATTTATGTGCATGTGATGCATGTCCTGTGCGCGCTCTTTCACCATGTGATATATATTCCCTTTTTGCTCGTTGCCGTCTCCGTGTTGTCGTTCGTTGAAGAAACTTTTTCAGTTTCCACGAGAACGGAGAGAGAGAGGGAAAGTAAGCGAGCGATAAAGTGAGAAGGCGAGTATATATGATTCTCAAGCTGATGCACGAAAATGTGAATATTTTAATATGCTTGAGTTAAAATAGATAAATTATGTGGATACGAAAATCCACATATATAAACACAGACAAAGGCATTGCGTGCAGTATTAGGTGTGTGTGTGTGTGTGCATAGTAGTTAGTCGGTTGTGGTGATGTCGTATCCGAGAAGTGGTACAGCATTCATTCAACCCTATACGCTCTTATCACCACAAAGAATGCAAATTTGCTAGCTAGAATACCCACAAACTCTCTTTCACATACATTGCCAGAGCCGCAATTTATTCAATGATATAAAGACGACACGATGAGATAAGTAGCGCACTCATGCAAATTTCCAGTCAATTATTTGACCCAAAAACAGATGTCATGAAATAATTAGCTGGCAAAACTTTTTAAAAAAGCAAAAGAAGTCTTGCCTTCACCTGATGCTGGTGATGTACACTTTTATTTGAAACATACACTCAATTAGAAGACTATTATCAAGGTAACCGAATTAAGTTTAACGGTGTCCAATTCTTTCGTTTGTTTGGTTTTCGGTGTCGAATTTTCATGAGTCCATCAATACGGGTGCACTGTTCAAATATCCAGTCAACTTATGTGGCAGATTCATGTTGGATTTTCGGACCGGCAATATTTGATTTTAACACTTCCAAGAATTTGCGTAATCATTCCATCGTTCCATACAGTTTACTTTCTTTTCACTCTCGCTCTCATTTCGCCGTTCGGTAAATCTGAAATTCAACCAGCGAATAATGATTTCGTCTAACACCATTCACACGGAGAACGGACAGTGAACGTGCATCAAAGAGACCAACGTAAATTATAGGGAAAAAACGAGCGCGATCAAAAGCAAAAAATGATTTCCAAGGGAGAAATGAAAAATTCACACATATACACACTTACACAAAGAAATATTACACATAAATTCCATTTTAATGCTCGTTTAATCTGTCTCTTTGTCTCACACTATCTTTCGTTATAGCATTCACTTCTTTAGTTTTTTCACTTTTGTGTACAACTGGGGGCGGCATGAGGTGCGGGGGTGATGTAAACTGTTTTGAATATTTTAATATTAACGAGTTTACACAATTTGCATTCAAAATGCCATTCATGATGTTTGTTTGTGCACAGACGGCGATCCACTGACGAGATTTTCGGTGTGCCAATGCCTGAAGTTTTCCAACCAAATCGAAACCAGATAGAAAGAATCAAACGAAAAATAAAACGATAGAATGAAAGAGAACCGAGTAAATGTGCGACCGCTTGTTGTAACTTGGAGATGCTTCCATTCATTTGCAAAACTTGATAATAGTCTCAACTTGGTAGTTAGTTATAATATTTCATTCATTTTTCGACTTTCTCGTTTAGGGTATATTCTTTAAGGTTTATTTTTGGCGCGCACTCTGCTCAAAGTTCGAAACGTTTGTGGGTGTCGGTGTGTGTGTGATAACCATGTGGTATTGTACGGTGGTTCGACTGCTGTTACATAACCAAAGACAGTATTACTTCATAACATTAAATTACATTTTATACATGTGATCTCACCATTGAAGTAAGCACATCGCTGGTATCATGACCTTTTATACATTATATTCACACCACTCACTCATAAAATATGTTTCGCATAAATTATTGAAATTTCTTCGCCACTGAAAATAATTTTCAAGCAACTTAAGTTATTTGCGAATGAGCGCGCACACAAATATTTCAAACGTATATCGCCACATTTGCACGTTCATTTTTTGCAAAACACTTTTTCACCGTACGCTATTTTATGAGGTAAATCTAATAGGACTCACCATTAGATCAAATGCGTAAGCGTGTTATGACGATTTCCAACTCGATAAATTGAACTTGTTTATAATTTTATTTTCCATACTTTTTACACTCTCTTCCGAAGTATCGCATTTCATTCTATTTTTTTTTTCAACTTAGAATGAAGAAGAGATTGGCACGAGAAAATATTTTTTAGACATTTTGACCGAAACCCTCGCGTTGATCTATACAAATAAGCGTCAAACCCATAATGAAGATTTATTTATTTTTCCTCTTCTTCTTTTTTTATTCTTCACAGATTTGCCGAAATTTGGGGAGCCACTTCAAAATATCACGGTCCCAGTTGGACGCGAAGCACTTTTATCCTGTGTCGTGGATAATTTGCAAACATACAAGGTAATTGAAACTCATTTTTCAAACGGTTGATCCGAAAATTTTATGCACACCGTAGCTTTTGAAGTACAAAAGCAAACATTTTTAACACAAAAACAAATTGCCTCACTTTGGCCGCATCATTTTCGATAATAAGATATTTCAATCTATTTTCCGACATCTTGACGCTAGGGATAGATGATAAAGCGGGAATATTTAAAAACAAAAACAAAAGCAAAAAAAAAAAATGTAAAACAAACCACAAAATTGACATCACTTAAATGTTGATTACATCAGCAATTATAACGGCGCACTGGCCGATTCTCCCAATTTATTCAAAATGTGAAATCATTAATAAACATTCTGCATTTATCCTCAGACATGATAGTACTGAATTAGTATTCACCGTGCAATGCACGAGCGCCAATCAACTAGACAAGCAACAAATAAAATATTCAAAAAATGCTATCACTGTGACAGTTACGAAGGAGCCATACGCAAAAATAAAATTGAAACAAATTGTCTGAACATAATAATTGTATCAGCCACCAAACGATAATTTCATCAGTCGCATGCACCAATCCCAATGCTGTCAATTTACATTTACGCACGATGTGAGTCTATGATCTTCCCCCACATTCGATGTACGGCATACAAAGTGGCTAAACCAAACCCAAAGATATTGATACTTTATTTATACAAATTGAAATGTATTTAGTCGCTTACGGTAGAAGTGTGTGGTTGGATGTGACGCAAGATTTTGTTTTCTTCTCTTCATTCTTTCACATTTTAATTTTACCGACGCATCTCCCTATGAGATGAGAGACTCGCAGCCATCGGCTTCTATCTATCGTTGGCTGAATCAACAAGCACGCACAACAACATGGCACAAGCAAAAATTGCCGACGGGCATTAGACGAGGTGTGTGTGTGTGTGTATAATGGAATGTTCAGCTCAAGAAAATTGCTGCTTTCACTAAAACGAAAAGATGTCAAAAAATTTAAACATATTATAACTGAGAAATAATTCAATTTTCCATGGCAGAGTGCGCACGTACGTCGCTCGAATAATGTTGTACCATTTTCCAGTTCATTTTCGATTCACCGAATTTGCGATCGCTAGCACACATTTTATCCGATTTTTTTTTTCACT
Source organism: Contarinia nasturtii (assembly GCF_009176525.2). Taxonomy (NCBI): domain Eukaryota; kingdom Metazoa; phylum Arthropoda; class Insecta; order Diptera; family Cecidomyiidae; genus Contarinia; species Contarinia nasturtii. Next base: position 2,273,518 of record NW_022198046.1, on the reverse strand, counting down.
CTAGTCGAACAAAAAAGAAACAAATGATGAAGAGCTAAATTATCAGTAGCAACAGCAATTGCGACGACGACGACAGTGGCACAGAGAATGTATCAATCACGTGTTCGGCGGAAGCACGAGCAGCAACTGTAGCTGTAAAAAAAAAAGATTGGCCAATTGAAAGTGGAATGGAAGGGAATGTACTATGAGCTAAAACAAACATCAAAATTCCAATCGAACCAAAATCATTATCTTTATAATCGCATCGAAAACCACATACACCTTAAACGCCCCAAACACACATGCCATACGCCAGCGAAGAGAGCGCGCCAGAGAAACAAATAAGTGCATACGTGACTCGCACAACAAACATTCGATTTCTATTGAATCACTTTGTTTTTTCATCGCTCAGTCGGTATTTGTGTGCGAGCGGGTTTTTTTCTTTCTCACATTTTGCCATTGGGGTGATTTGGTGAGTGTGTGTGTGTGATTGTGTGTGGAGTTTTTTAAGTTCGATATCGGTTGCCGACGCGCAAAATGTTTATTTCATAAAGGTCTTTTTTTGCACATCAAGCGATGTGCGTGTTTTTTTTTCTAAGAGCAGATTGTTATTGCATAAAATCATCTAAATACTTTCTGGCGGAAAAAACCGTAATAGAAACGCGTGCCCACACACATGAACATTTAAAAAAGAACGGGTATTATAGGTAACCGTTTTGAAAATGAAAAGCTGTAATAAGCTAACCTCACGTCGAAAATATGCTTGTGTGAAGAAGAATTTTTTTTTTTGAGGAAATGGTGAAACAAAATCAAAGACGAAGCGTTCAAAACAATCAAGAAAGAAAATGGGCGAAGCGAGTAAGGAAATCAAGGTTCGTAAGGTACAGAGAATGTGAGAAAAAAATGAAGGGAGAGAAAAATGAACCCAAGTGATTTGATTTCATGCGATCGGAATGATGTCATGAACTTTAGCATGTGAGATGAATGTGATGTTGTGAATAGTAGTGAGTGGGAAGAGGGATAGAAAAAAGTTGTACCAGCGACTCGTTGGCAACGAAAATAGATAGAAAAAGAACCAGTAAAGTTAACCACAGAGGTATCATTTTCACGGAATCATGGAAGGCTGCTAAGCATTTGACTCAATCATCGTTGAAAATTACGATTCAAGCAAAAACAAATACCAAGAGTGCATACCGGAAAAACGCTACTAAAACAGAGTGAATGAAATAGAAAATCGTTATCACAATTTCCAAAGACCCAGCTAGGCAATGGACATGCTACATTTTTCCTAATCGTGGTCGTCGTTTTTTTTATACCAAAAATTGACTGCTTCGATTGGTTCACGTGCACCGTTCAATTCACGAAGAATGTAGCGCAACACGTACACAATTTAACTATTTTAAGTGAACATTGCAATACCAAAGAGAATTTCACTTCTTTCTTTCTCTCTCTCTCGTTCACTTTGTTGCCAAACACTTTTTGCTTTTTGCTCTCTCCTTTCAAGTGGCTTGGCCTTTTCCTTATCCTTTGCTCACTTTTTCTTGGTCTACCTCTCTCTCTCTCTCTCTTGATATGATTCTTTTTCCCTGCTCGGTCCAAGCAATTCGAGCGCAATGTTTGCAATCAACACACAAACGAAAAGCAAATAAAAGCGAATAATGTCTTTGCTATTGATCTATGTTGGTAGTAACAAAGGTAAGCAGTTGTAGTACAAAATGACTGTAGACAATTTGCCATTACACAAAATATTCGATTAAATGCTTGTTTGGTTCCCACCGGTTTCGTATAAAGTCTGACGCGTACTGCATACACACCGGAGCCAAGTTGGCCCATCGACAGTATTACCAATTTTGGACTTTTACAAAACCAACATTATTCTTTTTGCCATTGTTTTTTGTGTACGGGAATTTATCCGCTTTTGTTTACAAGCTATGATTACGATGTATGATTTGACACAATCTTGGCAAAATGCATTACACACACACAAACCACCAAACGGAATAAAGTGCAACCATGTTTTTGTTCACTGACAGTTATACATGAAATGCTGCCACGGAGGGGAACAAAACTGGGAAAAGTGCGCTTTTGTTAGTTAGTTTGGAAAAGTATTTAATGCAATTGGGATGAAAAAAGTGAGCGAGACAAAGTCAACTCTCGCAACAAACATGCACATTCTGCAAAAAGTGTCGCCTGTTGACGAAGAAAAAGAGAAAAATCCTACGTAACATAGAAAGAAGGGAGGAAGATGCTAGATGAAGAAAGCGCATAAAATGTTTACCATTTTAGAGAAAATCTACTGCGAAATTAATGTTTATGTGTATTTTTTTCGTGTCGCGTTTTTTCATCGTGTACTTTTTTTACTCTTTTTCCGCTGTACACATTATACGCACTGAATGCATTGAAACCAGTTGAGAATATGCAATGGTTCTTTTTGGCTCAAGTTATGTGCACGGGTTTTTCCTTTTCGTTTTCTTTTTCATCATTCGCTACCGTCATTCAATTGGTTTAACTTAACCGAAACACACTTAACCTCTCTTAAGGTTTTTCCTTCAATTTTCTCTTGTGATGTGGTGTGGTTTCTCACTCTAACTCTCTGCTATCTGCCATCGTTAAAGAAAAGAAAAACATCGTTCAGTGCTTTCAATCGGTGAAAAGCCAAGCAAATTTCAATGTGCAACCATTTCGAAGGGCGCACACTTTAATAATGTTGGGATGATGAAGAGGTAAAAAGAAGTTGATTTGTAAATGGAAAGCGACGTATATAGAATGCCAAAATGTACGCGAACTAACATTAACGACGAACCCGATGCCATCCAATCCTTGTTGTGTGCACCATTTCTCTTTTTTTTTCGCATGCAATGAGAGCACTTTTTTTCCGCACAGATTCCATATATTCACATCTATACATACATAAAGGGGAAAAAATGGGAAAGCGAAAATTTAACGCCCGTTTATCCTTATAAATAGCTAAATATTCAATAGCTGAACATTCATCCACATTGAGCTGATTTCCTTTCTCGCGTTTCAGCGAGCGCATTTCTTAAGCGCTTTCCCTTTTTCTCAGCTACTTCGATATTGTTGTTGATGTTGTTTTATGTACACTGTTTTTTTTTGCCTTTCTCTTCTATGTTTCCCTCGTGATATTTTACCGAGCATGAATTTATCTGCTGGTGTTTTGTGTTTGTGACTGTGCATATAATTTATCAAAGTGACATGCTGTTGTTGCTTTTGTAACTACCGTCGCACCACCACTTTTTCATTCTTCTTCTCGTTAAATTTACTTGCCATCGCCGTATTCGTTGTCAATGGTGGTTTTGTTTTAAGTTTCATACAAAACGATGAACAACAACAAAAAATTGTGCACATGACACACTCCAAATCACTTCGTTTTTGAATAACTACAAGACAAGAAAACAGAAAGGAACATCGAAAAAAAAACGCACCGCGCACATAAAGAGAAATAAGCAGCGTAGCTTTTATTTTCTTTATTATTATTTATAGGAAGGTAAAATGCGTCGAAGAAAACTGAGTATGATAAAAAGAAGAATTATACGGAATGAAGTAAAAAAAACCACCACCACGCAAAGATTTGATTTTAATCTAAATTGTTTTTGACGCAATTATGTAAAGTACGTTTTTCTCTCTTTACGCTTCCGCACTTTCATGGATCGCACCTCGGTAAATGGCCACAAATGCACACCATTTAATAGCAATCGGTTTGTGTATTATCTTCTCTTACCTCTTCTTGGTCCTTTGAAACTCTGAAATTTTGTTGTTGCTCTCACACTCTAGCCGTCTTAGTTTCGATCTTGGGTTTCGCCGTCTTCCTCTCTTTTGTCTTCGGTCATTTGTTTATCCAAAAACCATTTCCAAAGTACTTTCAATGTGACAACTACTTATTTTTCGTTTAATGCGTTCCCATTTTTGTCGCATTCATCTCAGCTTCTACTTGAAAATCGCTCACAGCCCACGTGTATCCTTTATGTGTAATTTATTTGTCATTTATTTGCATTTTCTTCCGTGGATCCTGCACCGGCTGCTTAACCGATTTCATTTTCGCTAGCTACACCTTTTTTGTTGGCTGGTTAATATGGTTGGTGTGTTTGTGTCGTTGTTCTTGTTGTTTTTTCTTCATTTCGTGTTCAAAAAGTGTTCCATCTTCATTTACTACATAAACAATAAAGATGCCTCGGTTTGCAATCTCATTACCGGGAATCGTTCTCTCTCTTTCTCTTCCATTTGTTTTACTAATATAATATATGTTGCGGTGGTGTGATTTTCCTAGAGAAAGAGGGACACATGAATAATTTCTGGAATATTTGAATCATAGTTTATATTTCGAAAATAAATTACAAATAAATTATGTTAGAATTTGGTATGTGTGTGTGAGAGCATAGTGAAAGTGCATAAGTGCATGGATTTTAGTTCATTAGACTCGGCACATGGATTTAACGTTCTAGATTCACTTTAGGTCGATTTTTGTTGAAAAGCGAATCTCCGAGCGATGCATACCAGATCTACACCGACAAAAATGTACCGAATATCATTCATACAATTTCCGTTGCAAGTAACTTTCGTTTTTTCTTTCGTCTATCTGCAGTCAGTGGCGGCAATGGTGATGGTGGCAGCAATGCCGTTAGTGAAAAATTAAAACAAGCCACACTATTTTTCGTCGGCATTCCCTCGATGCAAACATAAATATGTTTTACAATCCACATGAATATACATTATTTTTTTTTGTTCAACAGAGGCCTGTCGTTCGTAATTCGTAAATTTAAAACGACTTTCATGTGGCTTGCATCCAATTTCGGCTTTTTTGATGCCGTTGCCAAATGGATATGCTTTTACGTGCGAAACGTTTCATTTATTTTCTTCTTTACATCTCTCTCTCTCTCTCTCACTCGGTATGTTGTTTTATTTTACTCTGTTTTGGAAATTCAAAGCATGTAAAATGCTGACGTACGGTTGTCGTATCGTCTAAATAAGATGTATGAATTGGTGATAAACCTGACATTAATGTTAATTTAAATGTCACGTTGATAGAGTTTTGCCAGCACTTGTACATTCGCGAAAACAAATGCTGTACACATATATTTGCTACTCCACGATCTGAGGTCAGGAGGTAAACAATTTTAAAAATATATAAAAAAATATCCGTTTAATGCGAATATATGGTGGAACACGTACGTAAAGCGTTTAATTTTCTCGACGCCACGCTATTGCGGAAAAGCAGAAAAAAATCAAACAAGTATGAAGAAGAAGATCATCACACTGGGTCAAAAGTGATAAAATGCTACATGGACTTAACGAAAAATGTCGGTTTAACTTATCTTTATTTATATTTTCACCGATTGTAATGACGTGTTCTTGGTGTGGACGATAAATGCGCTTTGACATCTTCGCTTTCGTTGTAATTCTATCTTGGATTTATATTTATCATTTTCGAGAATAAAAGAAAAACACTCGAGCTATCAGTAATTGTCCATCAGTTTATAACCATTGAATCACTTCCATGCGAATTGTGCGTGATAAACAATCATCATATTGAGATATTTTCAGGCGGCTGATTCAGCTGACGTTAGCTTCCTGGGCTGAATTAATTGGCTGAGAAATTTTCTCAATATAATGTCTGTAAACAATCATTGTTTTAATTAAAAACTTAAGAGAATGCAAACTTCTGTTGATTCGAATACAAGAATCTTTTTTACTCAAATTCATTCAAATGGCATAGTTTTTGAAACAAAACTTTTTGACTTCTTTGAAGCTTCATTTATACTTTTCAAACGATTTAGCTTGCATATTTAATGCCTTTATTCACAATTCAAACATTTATTAAGCATTCGACGAATTTCATGGATATTTTCTCGTATTTTCACGCGATTCTTTTTTTTATATATTTCCTTGAATTTTATTTTATTTTTTGAGTCAGTCGAAGATAACAGGATTTTTTACGACGAATGTTAAGACATCTATAAATAATACTGCAGCATTCATATCATTTCTTGTTTAATTCCTTTGAAATTTTTCGGTGCATTTCATGTCATGTTTCTTTTTTTTGTGTTGTCGTCGGTGCATTAATCCGGATGTCTTTTATATGCTGTTTCTTGTGACTGTCCATTTCTGACATTTCAAATGAAAAAAACGAAAATAAAAAATATGTGTTAATGCAAAGAGAGTGAGGGATTTATAGGGGGAATTATGTTATTTATTTGCCTTTTATGGCGATTTCGCATTCAATCTCTTTCAACTTCGCACCCGTGATAGCTGTTTGATTTTTTGTCTTTGAAGTGAAACGAGCATCATTTTGATTAACTATGAAATGAAGGGAATATTTAACGAAGTGCACATCTTCATAATATGCCAGTATTGTGATAAAATGTGCGGAAATAACGTTGTGCTTTCGTCGTATTTTTCTTCTTCTTCTTTTTGTTTTATGGTTGCATTTAAACATCATAAATTGATGTAATACGGTAGATGGCCAAAAGCGATGGTTAAAGTACAAGAGCTCATTTAAAAGTTTAGTCATTCTCTCATTCTCGCGCTTGCTCGAGCTCTTATGCAACGTGTACAAAAACTTATGAAAGCTAGTCGCGCACATCCTTTTATGTGAAAACTATCTTTTAATGAGCCGGTGTATAAAATACATTGTTTGAATAACCCTTACATATATATATATTTCACTTCTTACACTCAAAATTGGACAATCCGCTTTTTCAAAGAACTCCACTCAAATGGAGACTAGGAATGAGCGAAAAAAAGCATAATTTATTTTGAAAACACTTTAAGTAAATTACTCCCGGTGAATCTTTTTTAGATTTAGTCCAACAACTGAAGCAATTAATTTTAACAAAGATTAAGATCTGCCAGGAAAACTATTTATAATGAAGTGAACAATGTTTCCGTCGGTATTCCCATTTTCACACATTCAATGGCGAAAGCATGCAGTTCAATCAAATAATCATTGCCTTACTCCCACTATCCATATGTATGTATTGTGAGGGTGCTTTTTTTTATAGAAGCATTTAATGATTTCGACCACTGACTGAGCATTCGAATCCAATCAAAACCAATGATTGAAAGGTGAGCATTCGTAATAAATAAACATGAGCATATCGTGATTTCGATGGGTATGGAAAAAAAGAATGGAAAAAATGCCGTGCCTCACAAAATTAATTCAAATCAGTTTCCGGAATTCATGTGATGCTATTGTTTCGTTTATTCGTTTTTTTTTTTTTCTTGCTACAAATCTATGCGAAATGAATCTTTGACACGCTCACAAAGCAACAAAGAAACAAAAACCATATGGCAGAAAAAAGTATCACAACAAATTACCACCTCCTGCGATAGCACTTTATGTGCTGCGTATGTGTGTATGTGATTTGATGCGTGGTGTCTATTCACACATTCTTCACACACAAGAGCAAAGCTTTTACTTCCGACTGATCGTAAGCAAGCTGAACCATAAAGCAATAACATACAATGTTTTCATTATGAGCGTAGGTCAAATAAGAAAGAGAGAGGGAAAAAAAACATGCTGTGATGCGAAAACAAAGTGAAAATGTGAATTGCACACGAACGACCAATGTAGGGCATGAGAAAGAGAGAGAAATAGAAAGAAAGAGAAAAAAGTAAACTGCAAGACGAACATTACCGGAAATAACCAACTGGAAAAAAAGCAACCAGAATAAAAAAAAATAAAATCTTGATAAATGCCATTATGTGCGCAAAATGAGGCAAACTTTTTGTGTGTGTATCTGGCAATATAGCGAAGAAAAATTGTGCGAATTTGTATTGTTGGCACACAGCGAAAACCAACAATGAAAAGCCTGGGCAAAGGAAACGAAGAAATCTGATAGACGTGTTGCAATGCCTGAACGAAAAAAAAAAACAGCGGAAAAAACACATTCTTTTGCCGAGACTACATTTTATACCATAGCGCAACAGAAAAAAAAAATCTTTACATGGACTCAAAAGATCCTCGAAAACGATATAGCGCACAAAGAACATTGCAAACACCGACGTCAACTCCTCCTAATGTGGCTGTTACATGAGCACCAAACCAATTGCTCCACTACAACATATCGTAACTGTATTATGGAGATCTATGCACACACCATAAAGAATAATTTTCAAAAGTGCGCACGAAATAAAATTAACTGTAAATAATCATACAAGAAACAGAAATGGGACTGAAGGAGAAGAAGAAAAATATGTGGAATGAGTGAGAGTGAGTGAGTTAAGGAAAATCGTGAAATAAGTATAATAAAAATGAGAATAAACAATGGTGGCAAACCGAAAACACAAACCGAGCAAAATGAAAAAGTATTTATTTGTGAGAATGCTATTCGGTTCATGTGTAACTGCTGCATGGAAAACAAATTATAATAGTGTATACGTAAGTGTACAACAATAGCACCACAGAGCATAAAGCACAGTCAGACACCGTTGTAGTGTGAGCGCTTTTTTTGCGCGGAAACGGTGAGCGTGCACATGCACACACACACATATATATAGGAAAAAATGCTCACTAAAAATGTTGAATGGTTTGATTGCTACGGAAATGTAGAGAATTTTCAAACCATTTTCTGTTGTAGTGTTGTGATGATCTGTGCAAAGTGAGCATATTAGTTTTTGTTTGGATTTGTATTTGTGAGTTGTAATTGTGCATAGTGCGCACACAAGGACAGCAGCAACAACAATAGTAGCAGTGGCCAAACCAACTGGAGTTTATTTGTTTTACACATGCGGTGTATTCTCGACACATTATTTTCTATTAGCACATGCACAAAGCAGATTAAATGTACGGAGATTCAATAAAAAAAAATTACGCTCACACTAAAAATATGAACTCTAAATGGTCACACGCAACGCCGCTTGTGTCGTTGCCTCTGTTTTTGGGGTGGTTTGAAAAGAATGGCAAATGAACGACAACAACAACAGCCAAAAGTGTACAGAAGAGAGCAGAAAATTCCGTTTGGAACGACACGGAAAATAATCTGGCAAAAATAATTTTAATTTCATGTCTAACACAGGACCGGAATTCCTTTATGTCCGTGAAGAATTTCTAGCGATAATGAAATGCATTCACTCCATTGACGCAGCACATTTAAAACAGTAGAAAATTTCGAGGATACGGCGCTGAAATCGTGGATGGCAAGAAAAAAGTGGTAACCAATATATTTCGTTTTGATGAATCCCAACAGTACAACGATAAATAAACGGCATTTCCATAGATTTCAATTTTGTGACTGTAATTGTTCGATTTCTGTGGTGCAAATAAATTATCACATGAATACTGTAGAGTATGTGTATGTGTGTGTGTGTGGGAGAGTGCAAACGAAATTCATTCATGTGACAAAAGGAGATATGGGCCGGTGTTGCCATAAAACGGCAACAGCATCAGCGAACAGATAAAACATAAACACATATTTAGCGAAAACATTTCATTATCGTGTCACCCTGAAAAAGTATAATGCCTTAAGTGCCTTTAGTGAGATAATAAATCCGAGTTGGCTTTTGTGTTGTACACGTCGCGTCGTATCGTTTTATTTGTTCAGTGCACAGAAAGAGAAAGAGTTTGTGTGTGTGTGTGCATGAAACAAGCAACAGCCGGTTCGACCCAAAATCACGACATGACACATAAACACAAAACTTTTCATTGTGAAAATGAGCAAATTGTTACATTATGCGACGATTACATGTGCCTGCCAGCAGCCAGCAACCAAGCATCTTTGGTGCTGGAAATGAAGAAAAGAAAAAAAGAATTTTGCCAAATTTAAGCCGCCATTTGAACGCTTCCAACATCATATGCACACCAGAGTTTTATCAGACAGAAAATAATGCTGAGAAGATGTGCTTAGGCGTTGCTTCAATAACTTAATAATATGGATCTAATTTCGACCTCATAAATACCATTTTCGTGGTGCAAGCGAACTTCTTTTCTTTCGCATAGAAACCATATGCACGCGTATCATTACAACATTGACTTTTGGATCGAATTACGCCACTTTGCTGCTTGTGCCGAATTTCCTTTGGTCCCATGTTATATTATACTTGTGCTTTGTTGCGCACGAGATAAATAGAAAGCCAGCTACACCGAACTGACAAAAAAAATAACAATGAAAAACAAATGCATACGTTGAAACGCTTATTTAGATATTTATTCGAAACGTGTAAAACACAATAAACAATCGAGTTAAGGGAGCTTAAGTTTTCTGTTTTGTCGCAAACACAATACATATAAATTTGAGAAAAATATAGTGGACTCTTGATGATTCAAAGTTTCGATTTCTGCACTTGCCGTGTCTAACACAACACTATGTTTTTTTTCTTGAAAAGAATTTTTGCTAAAAATGTTGATATGGTTCTATTCGATTATGTTTTGCAAACAATATCCATTGCAGGGCGAATGGCGAGTAGACAAAGGAGAGAGGAAGAAGTGCACCGAAAAGTAGATTAGTTTTTATTTCGATGTGTCATCAAAATCAGTTGTTTCATTAGAAAAATCGTCCTAAAATGAGTTTCGATTGAAATTCGAATTTCTGAAGTGTTCACATTTGCGAGCGTCTATTGTGCACATGATTGTTCCAAACATTCGACGTGATCTCTTTCACATTTTACACAAAACCATTATCACTACACAGTAACGCACACATTCGACTCACACAAAACATTAGAAACGTGCATTATTGAAAATAATATCTTCTGCCATCACAATAAAAATACGAACATCACCATTTTATCTGTGTTACATTTTTAGCTAAATCGTAAGCTATAATGCATGCGGTGCGAAATAAGAAAGAAAAATTAAACATAGTGGATATAATTAGGATTAAAGACCGCCGAGAGATCATACGATATAAATATAAATATTTTTAATTATTTTTCTGTGAACATAAAATGCACTAACTGCTTTTGTGTATAATGTTTACTTCGGTTAAGTTTTATTAGAAAATCGTTGCGACACTATGATCATCCAATAAAATCCGAGTAATTCATTGGCATTAACTTGATTGTCGTTTGTTTTTTAAAAAAAAACACCCGATGTAATTATTATTGCTTCTGAACCTTTTTCCACTTTGAGAGTTCGAAAAAAAAACCGTTAACGAATTGACAACAACAAAATGCTTTTGCTTCGCTTAATTCACACAATTCAGTTGAACGACTCTTCATTTCACAAACGAAAATGTTCCCCATTCACATTTTTACACTGTATTGTTTACCCCCGAAAAATGGAATGAAATGAATGTGTGAATTGCCTGAATGTGTTTAACGTTTATAGCATTTGTGTGAAGTACTTTTGTTTCCGTCACGATTTTTGCACGCTCGTTTCGACATAAAGGAGCAGTCGAAGTTCAAACGACATGTGGTCCTTTTCCATTCTTGACGACCCCCCTCACACTCTTGTCTCTGCCCCTACCTCCGCACCCGACCGATGTTTGCGCTTTGTGTATGGATTTAAATAATTAACATTTGGCGTAATCACGTCTAATTTGTTGTCTCTGCATGTGTCAGGAAGTGTGACACTTTCAATTTTGCATTTCGCTTCTGCTGCTTCGTCAATCTGTTGTTCGAGCTTTTGTCGTCGCCGTCGTATTCGTCGCCATCATAGTCATTCATATCGACAGTAAAAAAGGAAAAAAAATGAGTTAGAAAGAGAGGAAGCAAGAGAGAGGTGAATGACAAAAGAAAGCGAACGAAATAAGAGAGAAAAAAGGGAAATGTAATTTGGCCAAATATAAAATGCCTTCATTGAATGAATGCGGCCCTCACCAATTTCAAACCATAATGTGAACAAACAAGATTCCAATGGAAAAGGGTTGAGACTGAGAAAATAATTTGTAATGAAAATGCATTGCGAGACAATTCATGTGCCGAATGAAAACGAAATGCTCCACTTTTATCACACACACGACACTTGCTTTTTTTCTATATTTTCCTTAATTTCTGTCGTAGCGCGAGAGAAAAATAAGCTTTGACAATGTTCATTCGCTGGCGTTGCAACCAAGCGAGAGAAAGAGCCATGGAGAAGGAAATACAGTGAGACAAAAGAGCGAATAAGATAGAGTAAAAAAAAGGCCAACAAGCAAAACATGGAAGCATGTAAGCGTCCCAAGATAGTATGTCGTCGAAAATGGTGGGAATATTCTCGGGTAACAAAAAAAAAAAAAGAAATCTAGACGGATTAAAATTGCACTGACGCTGACTACATAATTGCATATATTTTTTTCTCTGCCGCTGTAACCCATCCAACACACATATTCGCATTACTTTGTGAATGGTATTTCGCGAATGTGTTGCCATAGCAATTTTGTAAGGACGTATTTTTGCCTAATGCAAATAACGATTTTACAAAATGAGAGCCAAGCAAAATCAATGTCCATGCCATGAAACAGTTATGAAAAACATCATGTTTGCACTATATTTTCACATACACATTTTAGTATCAGTGCTATATATGACAGTATTTTCACTATGCTCTGTAAATTCGAAATCAATTTAAAGCTCGTTTGCAACATTTTCACTCACTTTATCAAATGAATTCGCCACTCACACACACACACACACACACACACACACACACACACACACACACACA
>NW_022198046.1:2230605-2260931 GCF_009176525.2 Contarinia nasturtii | reverse complement strand
ACACACACACACACACACACACACACACACACACACACACACACACATTTCCACGAGATGAATTAATCACTTGACCTCGTTTTGAATAAAATATTATCGCAAACGCAAATGTGTCACTTGACTGCCATGATTCAGTTAACAGAGAAAACAAAATTACATTAATGATATTCTCGTCGTTTTGATGAAAGCTTTTTCCCATACCCACTTGAAATGTTCGTAAATATTCAATCGATTTCAAAGGCTTTTCCCATAACAGGTATTTGTGTTTACGATGCACCATATTATGAATTCTGCTACCAGCAAAACTAAACACAATTTATTTTCGCTTATTTACATTCTGCTGCCATTCGCCCTTTCCTTCGATCATTTTTCCACCAAATCAACATCACTCGATATAATCGATCGATAAAATAATACGATTGAAGTGGTTTATGGTCGACCCAAATGAAATTTTTCACCCGCACAACTACACTTTGATTGCGTTTAGCCACTGGAATCGCATTTACAACGAAATATTGATATAGCTGTTAAATTAGTTTAAATAAACATTGCAGTATTATAATTAAAAATGCCAGTGTGTGCTGCACACACGCATGCACCAAAAACATATCGATAAAAAAAATTGGCTTTGGTTTATGCGAAATGTGTCCAAATGCACTCAATCAACATATGTGTATAAATGGATTCACACAGGCGGTCGTAAAGAATGACCAAAAATTCAATCAAATAGCTTTCGCTGATACATATATATCTTCATTCGAATCCACTAAATTAAAAATAATACATATTAATATGTAATATGAATGGTTGAGAATAATAATGACTCACGCCGAAACCGACTCGTTTTGCTCGGTGTCTAGTGGCTAAACCGAAAGAGATAGTTGTAAAATTTCTTGATGTAGTTTGAGATTTAGTAGTGATCTCAAACTACATCAAGAAATTTTACAACTATGTCTTTCGGTTTAGCCACTAGACACCGAGCAAAAAGAGTCGGTTTCGGCGTGAGTCATTATTATTCTCAATCATTCATATGTGGAAACTGTTCGCAAAATGTTTAGATAGGTATTTTAATTGCATGTACATGGTTTCAATTTTGACCAAATAACGACCATTTTAATACAACACAGATGAATTTGCTGGCCACGATTTTAAGGCAAAAATAGTAATCAAATGACAGCATTACAGGTTTTATTTTGATGAGATTTGCATAAATCTGTTTTGAAATTACATATCAACACACACATATTTTTTTCGTTATTGTTTTATTACACTGGAGAGACAGATTCGATGTTAAAGTCCAAATTATGCGTGAGTTATTGTGTGAATATGTTGATGGTAATTGCCATTGACTAAACAGCTTACCGCAGATTAACGTTTGATGCCATCCGATTTTATCGCATTTGCAAATTGTGGTTTTGATTTTCAAATACACCATATTTTTCATCCCCAACCTCATAGTCAATACTCATTTCAATCAGCTCATGTTTCAAACGAAGCTTTTTTTTCTACTTTGGTTTCAACCATTGATAGTGGTGATAGCTATTGAGTGTGTAAATGCATGATGACGGTTTCTCGACTCAGATAGCAAAAAAGAAGATTTGGATTAATGCACATGACACATGACAAATCAGAAATAATATATGTGATTCGAGATGCCTTATTTCGTGATACAAGGCATTTAAGATTCCATTGGAATTGTGTATGTGCTGTGCGTTATCTAATCGTTAATGTCCGATTTTCGAGGGACACACGAAACAACATGTTGTGTTCGAACATATCGAATGGGGTTTTAATGCAAAAACACACAACATTTATAGAAAATCTAGACAAACTACAACTTTTTCGTTTGGAAATTACCATGAAAATTGTTTATGGGCTTTTTTCGGTTAATTTCCATTCAACATGAGGCGTTTGACACTCGAAAAAATATCATTAGAAAATTTATTCCGTTTTACGACTTCCGCTTCAGTCACATTACATTGAGTGTTTTTTCGGAAGAGCTTTCTTTTTATTTCTCACAAATCGTTTTATTTTCTCATTTTTTGACTAGACTGCATTTCTCCGAGTCGACACTCAAACAATATTGACGATTCAAACGCACGTTATAACAAAAAATCATCGAATGGTAGTCACACACGCAGAGAACCGCGCCTGGCAATTGAAAATACGAGATGTCAAAGAAACGGACAAGGGATGGTACATGGTAAGTGAATTGACAGTAGTGGAGAAAACTTTTCGCCCCGAATAAATCGTACAAATATAATCTTTATGGTATACAGCAATAAAGAGCATATTAACAAAATCGGACAATGTGTATTCTTTTCTTCTTTTTTTCTCTATTTTCGTACAGTGCCAAATTAATACGGATCCGATGAAGTCTCAAATAGCATATCTAAATGTGGTTGGTGGGTATTTTTCTTCTTTTTATTTTGATTCTTGTACACGCACACACCAGTCCGTTTCGAAGACAATTCAAATGCAATTTTCGCTTTTGGTTCGTGTTGGCGCCCATTTTTATGTATCTGTGAAAAGAGAAGAAGCACATTATGTCATCGGGTCAACAAAAAGTGCTTAATTTCATGATCAACCGAAATAAAAGCAAAGAAATCATCTTTATTCGCACGTAGTGTGTTGGCACGTGAATGACACATTTGTGGTCTTTGAAATGGCTGCAAAAAAGGTGCCTCATGTCACATTTGTCGCTTGTGTTCATTGAATACAAACTACTTTGACCATTAATTTTGATCGATTTGTATGAATATTCTTAATAAAAATCCAAAAATAAAATGGATATAAAAACCGAACCGAATAAATGGGAAAATTGCTTACATCGCTGGTTCGGTGTGTGCGTCAATAAAATTATTTTTGAACACAAGATAAGGAAAATGTTTACGGTACAATTGTACATTAAAACGTGATGTATTTTCGATTATATATCGTAGTTCCACCTGACATTTTGGATTATCCTGGTGATACATCCACCGATATGGTTGTTAAAGAGGGTAGCAATGTGACATTGAAGTGTTCAGGTATAAACGATATCGTTAAAAAAATCGAAGTGAATCTTGATTTTATTGCGGTGTTTTTTTTTCTCATCTTCTTCTAGCCACTGGCTCCCCCTTGCCGAGCATTACATTCCGAAGAGAAGACGGAGAACCGATTAAGTTACCTGGAGGCATTGAACGTAAGTCAATAGAATCAGAATCTATATGGAACATCGAGTGTGTAATTGCTTGTGCAAAACCCATAACCTACTTAACATTCAAATGCTACATATATATATGAACCGAAGAACACAACCTGTACAAAAACATTCATCAATATGTAGGTTTCACCCCGATCACATCACAACTCACCGGTAAAAGTGATGAAATCGTAAATTGGCAACAAGCACATCGTGCAAATGTTTGATGTCATTTGGCAGAATGGAAATGCGAAAAGGCAATATTTCTTTTGCGATCCGGTTTCGTCAAGTTTGTAACTTCTAATTGAATTAGAAAATTCGCAATGTCATTAATAATGCATATAATTGCCATTAGTTTATCCTTCGTTTCCACAATTCGTCATGTTGGTTCAATCAGCGACAAAAAACACACACATACACATATTAACAAACTATGCATACAATGTGCCATTCATGGTACATGAATGTGTCTTGTTTGAACAACCTGACGATATATACAGAAAGAGAGAATACGGGAAAACAGCCATTGGCATAGTTCGAACATAATTTATGGATGCACATCATGGAGCATTGCGTTAACACACGTAAAATGGACTACCATTTGTATTTGAACTCTCTCTCTTTCTTTCTCTCTTTTTATCTTCCGTTGGCTCGTTCGTTTGTTCATCATACATTCACTCTTTCAATCGTCGTTTGTTAGTGAATATTTTCAACAGTACCATTCGCAACAACGACTTTATGCGCTTACGTTTGTAAATTTGTTGAGCAAGCGAATGCAACTAACGCAATACGTTGTAAGTTTGGTTTTGGCGATGCAATTTCTTTGTATTATACATGCATATGTGTATAGATGGTATGGCACATGTCTACGTTTAGTGTCATCAAATTCGACTTTATTTAAAACTTCCCATATGGAAATCTAATTTATGCGTCATATCAAGCATCGAAACGTTTGGCCCTGGCCAATCTACATATACAAACAGTTTGGATTCGTTGCGAAGTTTTAGCGAAAATGAGTGGGACATAAGCGCACACACACACACACAAAACACAAACACATTCATTCAACCACTTGAAATACAAAAGTTCGATTCAGGCGATTTATTTGAGTGCATACTTATACGCGATGGATGAACTAAGGAAGAAATATATAGAAAAAGAGAACGATAGAGAGAGAGAGAGAGAGAGAAGAGCATCACCGAAATAAACAGAAAAAAGAGAGAAAAACAGAGCAAAATCCATGGTTTAGATTTGATTCCGTATCTCATGGTGAATGTCGTTGATCTTTCGTGTTTCAACTGATGATGCTAATGGCATCACCGTTTCATCATGTCACTATCATTAGTCCATTCAATCTATAGATCAACACCATGAATTACTGCATTGAACTTTGCACCGACTTTACCATTCCATCACATTCTCTAACTTCTTCTCTTTTCTATCGCTCACTTTCTATAATCCAAAAACCAAAAATATGTGCGCACAGATAGAGCATTTTCATCGTTAGCTTTTGTTCAATGTTTGGGTTTCTGTACAGAGTATTTGTTTTTGTTCCTTTTGTCTGGTCGGTAATACTTGAAATTTGAATAAATGCAAACGCTTTTCTCACATTTTTGTATATATCAACCAGAGCTGTCAACGAACGTTCGTTCGTTCGTTCGTTCGTAGGCAAAAAAAAAATATTTTTATTTTGTCTGTTCGTTCGTACGTACAAAATCAACAATTCGAACGAACAATTCGAACATTTGATTTTTTACGAACGAACGAACAAAAATTGAATAAAAAAAGCTGCGAACGAACGAACCGTTCGTTTACAGCTCTGGTCTCTACTTTCACACACACAGTGTCCAGCATCAACGGGTCGTCCTTTTCAATACCGCGCGTTGACAGGCTTCATATGTCAGCGTATTTGTGTATTGCAAGCAATGGAATTCCGCCAACGGTATCCAAGCGAATCATGCTGATTGTTCATTGTAAGTATTCACACAGTGATTTTTATTGCACATTTATTCTTCTCGATGAAAAATATCCTCTCACTTGCATCGCAAACGAGCGACGAGAAGTTTGCATGTTCTCTTTTGGTTTTATGTATACGTGTCGATTTTCCATTTTAGTTCTTTTTTTTCTCATTCTCTCACTTACACCCGCTCTTCGAAATGCTGTCAATTCACCGGAAGATAGTTGCATAAAAAATGGATTTTAAATCACACCGATTGAAATGCATGATTTATTTTTATTACTTTAATGATAAGCGACATCAAACGATGCTTAACTGATTTTGTGTTGGAAAATAAATTACATGTTTAAGTTGCGAACAAATTGATTTGCCATCAACGCACATTCAACTCATTCCAACACGTTTGTGATGGGATTTAGTTTTGAAATTATTTAGAAGCGGGCGACAGAGGACGCGACATTTCAATTTAATTGAACATTTATTCAATTGAAGATCAATACCGCTTTTTTTCTATATACTATCAATTATCATCAGCACATTAAATCACAAACAGAAACGAAGGGCAGAGGGGGAGGGAGGCAAACAACTTTTATGAAAGCACTTTATTGTCATGTCGTTATCGATTTTGTTTCAATTATCGATGAATGCATTTAGCACTTTTTTTCTTCTGTAAATTGAATCATTTTCTTTTTTGTTGTTGATTTTGGTCGTTGATTGTGTTGTTTGGACACAACTTCCCAATACACATTGAATAAAAAATATTATTATATAAATGTCATTGAAAATGGCTTTAAAGTCAAATATTTTTTAACAACATAAAAAAATTGAAATTTCATTCCGGTTTAGTGTATTAAAACGAATTTAATTGCTTTTGAAGTGTGGATAGCACTTATGAAACATGCTCACATAAAAGGATTAAACGAATGAACCATAAAATGAATTGAATTGAGTTTTTTCCCTCCATTACTTACATAAAAAATACATATGACAAATAGAAACGGATGTGATATACTGATGCTACATTGTTGATTGTTTGGAATTGGATAAAAATTCACGAAAAAAAAACAATCCACTGTGTCATATTTATGTGCATTGAAGCCACAGCTGGGTCATTCCATAAAAATCATATTTTTAAGAGCTTAATACACATAATTGACGACACGTTATAAATGTTGTGTCTCTTCATATTTGAATTGATTGTAAATCAAGCGACTATTTTGTTTGCTTCGGTTTATGGCTTTTGATATTTTTTGTCTGTACGTTTTTTTTTGCTACAACACATTTAACGATAAACTGATTGAGCAATTTGCTGTCCAACTAATTGCATTTCATCCGCGCCAACCCACGAAAGCAACAGGATTGTTACAATCGTTATCATCTAGAAAATTTATTATACCTAACGTTTTGTGCGCATCATAGGGGGAAAAATCTCATTTCGAAAATACACAATGAAATCAATCAGCGTTGATAGGCAAACGACCAAATTAATCTGTCAATTTGACGAATTATACACATTTTCGCTTTCTCTCTTTCGACGCAACAAACACAGTCGACAAAGAAAAACAACATTTTGATAGTGTTAATAGAAACGTGGCTATTTTAACTGTATGAACTCAATTTGTTTTCGGATTATATACGCAATTACAGTGAAAATAATTGCGCAACATAAAATAGCATCACACTGTTAAATCCGAGCGCATAGCACACGCTTTGGTCGATACATAATTAAGGTGTGAGAAAGGATTTGTGTTTGCTCGAAAGAACAAATGTGATGCTAAACTACAATTGCTTTATCAATCATGGTTTATTTGCAATTTTTCTCCCATTCAACAAAATTCCGTGATTTATTGCGAGAGTGGAGTGACACAACAAGCTCAAGTTGATTTTCTATTTGTTTTATCCGATTGCATCGCAGAGTATATACATAGAGAGAAGTTCGTAAGCTAAACCATACAAATCGCAACCGTTTTCCACACCAATAAATCGCTAAAAATGTTTTTTCCGATGGTAACTTGTTCGCTCACGAAAAAAGAACACCCGCCCCCACACAAATGAATAAATAAGCACGGATGCAGCAGCGTAGCAAGAATCTACATTTTTTTTGTGTCATTTATATGGTTTATTTATTTGCGTGTAATTTTGATCGACAATGCGACATGTGAACAAGAGAGAGAGAGAGAGAGAGAGAGAGAGAAAGAGAGTGACTTACCAACACACAAAAAAATGCAATCGGGAAAATCTAATTCGTGCCAGTAAATAAACGTGAGAAAAACACGAAAGAAACAATCACAAACCATTTCACCAATTACACAATGCACACGGTCGATGCATCAGAACCGCGCGCAAGTGCAAACGTAAAATTGGATGCCAAAATTAGCGTCAATTTTTCGTTTGGCGCATTGGAACTGGCGTTTTTTTTTGCAAAATAGAAATATCCGCACCGCATCAATAGTGGACTTCTCTTCATCAAAAATACAATTGAACCGCAGAAACAAAAAAAAGTCACACAATGCTGTGTTATTCGAGAGATTCAGCAATTAATGCTCGAATTTGAATGAACTGCAAATAAAGTGTATTGAATAACGGCGAAAGAAAATACACCAATTTTCCAATGGAACGTTTCCATATTCAAAATTAAGGCCTAGTATTCAGTGAATATTTGTTCCATTGATTTGATTTGAAATGCAATGGAAAACTAATCAGTTTGCCTCGCCATTCAAAAATGACATAGAGAACAAGATATTTCAACGTAAAGGCGATTTTGATTTCAAATTTCACGAGAAAGTGTGGGCTTTCAAAATCAGGGATGGGGAGGAATATTTTCTAAAAAAAACTAGCTCGAGTTTTTGTTCACTGTAGTAGGGGCGAAAGCAGGTATCAAAGGTCGAATTGAAATGTCAGAAAAAACCGTGAAACTTGGTGAGTAGCCCATAATTTGAGCGAAAAAGTCACCCGAAATTGCTATGGGTCGAAAAACCTCCACGGAGTTCTATTTACAAATATGGCAAATGGATGAAAATCTGATGAAAAAATAACATTGAAATTAACACAAAAGAGTACTTGATTGACACAACCCAAATTCTACCAAATACCAAATGTTGTTTATGGTTTGCATTTTTGCACTGCATTGAATATGAGAATTGCACAAATATGAGATCAAATCAATGCAGTTTAAATGTTCAGGTTCACTACCTCTCTTATTCTGAGTGAGTCAATTAGGTAACCTGTCGGGTTTGTTTTCATTCAAATATATTCATCAAACAAATGCATTCACAAGGGCAAAAATGCTTTCGGTTTGTGCTGGCCATTTTCATCCATGCTTTTGAAATAGCGAAAATTTATGGAACTATTGTAATTTAATTGACTGGTAGCGTTGCACGATAGAATGAAAGCGTAACTAAATAGCGAGCAATTTTGCAATCCAGTGTTTATATTTCCAAATGATTTGCCAGTTCATCAAGGATGTGTGGCGATGAATCACTTATTTTGCTCATACAAAATTGAATTTGAAAAGAGCTATAAATAACAACATTTGATGCATTCAAATGGTTTGAGTCAATCAATCAACAAACGCTTTGCGCGCGCTTCCAAGTAAATTATTAATAAAATGTTTCTGATGGTCTTTTGCAAATGTATTCGAAACGTATGTATGGAAGCAAATTATTTCCGGAGAATGATAACAAATGTTGAGGTTGAATCAGTGATTGGGTATTTATTAGTATATAACGCGAACACGTAAAGAAGTGGAATCTACGGCTGTTCTTCCGTTTGTCAAATCATGTGTAAATATCATGTCACGTTCGATTCGTGTTAAATGAAACACAGATCTCTGTCTATTTGCGTCTCTTTACAAACAACCGATAAACACTTTATTAAGAGCTTTACTCTATTGCTAATTACAACGCCCGAAAAATACACCTTCATTTATTAAGTTTGTGGAGTATTGAATGTTTCAGCGGTAAAACAACCATCGAAACAGAAAGCCACAAACTGAGATTAGCAATCAAGACACTCTTATCGATGCGACGACTAAACGAAAACATAATCGGGTTTGTATGTTTGTAATAAGCACTGTAATTTTGGCAAACGAATCGGAATGTATCAATGGCAACCCATCATCAACGGCTCGATTCAATTAAATGTGAGCGCACTAATTTAGTGTGGAATCGAGAAGTGCGTGCGAAACGAATCGGTTCACCAGAAATTATGTGTTTGTATAAACGGAAAAAGTGGAGCAACCTTTGCCGTTCGGATTTTTGAAACGGATATGAGATGCCGAAGAAGGAGAGAAAGAAACTTTGCGCCAGTCTACATTTCATCCAAAGCCAATAAAATATTATTGATGAGATTTTCGCGCGCCTTAATTCAACAACATTTAGAAAGCAGCAGCATTTCGGGCAAAGCGAGAAAACTTTAACACAAAGATTTTCTTTCTTCTACGACCGAATACATTTGAACTTCCCCATTTTTCTGCGTCATACACGTTTAGTATATCAAAATTTCACCGCGTACCAATTTCAATTCAACAATATCGCCACAAAATGTGTTTACAACTTAAACATGTATTTATTTTATGCACAAAAAAGCAAGGGAACCACATGAAAACGATTCGCCTACGTTCAGTGTTCCGTTTGATGTATTAGGCATTCCAGTTAGGCACCAAATCACACATTCGTATTGATATTAATCCGTTGGCAATGGCATTGCCAATTTTACAACTTTCTTGTGTTTCGGCATCGTTACAAAGTATTTTTGGCACACATTCATGTGGTCCATCAATTTGTTCGCACAACTCCATTGAGTCTTTTGCTCACACTCAATCACTCTGGTGTCGATCTCATTGTTTAGTGCGTATGTCTGGCATTGCAGCAGTCCAAAACACAAAAACATTATTGGGTGATATGGTTCTCTCTCGCGCGCGCCGTATGGATGTGATTAGAGAGACGTGAGACAATCGTTTCCATTCACATCTCGTACATTTTTCTATGCACGCGTGAGTTGATGAATTGGAAATTCTTTTATTCTATTTTTTTCCGATTCCAACGTGATGAGCGCGCGTGTATATATGAGAATTGGTGCATTTCTCGCGTGCCCTGGTTACACTTTATACGGTTCAATAAAGCCAAAAAGTTATGTGTGCTACATTCTAATTTGCCAAGCAACTTTCAACACATTGAACACGTTTTTCATTTTCACATCTCTTTTCGTTTGTGTCCGTTTCGTAACTTCGAAATTGTAGCGACCAATCGAAGCGATCAAGTGATTGCGTGCATCGAGAAATCGTTTTGTGCACAGATACATACGCGAATAAAAAAAATCGACAGAGAAATGTCGAACACATAGATTAAACAAAGCTCTGGCATGTCGAATTGGTCATTGAGCAAACATACATTGGTCATTTTCGACGTTAGTCGTCTTTTATCGTTTACACAGATTCATGTCGCTCTTTTTTCTATTTTGTTCCACCATTTTTTTTTATGGCATTCAATTCGTTTTGTAATTGCATGGCATTCCTTTCGATCAAGGTGGTTTTTTCACTTATTTTTTTTTTTTTTGCTTTGTTGAAACATTTCATTGCAGTTCCACCTATGATGATGATCCAAAATCAATTGGTTGGTGCTGCCACCGGACAAAATGTTACTCTCGAATGCACATCGGAGGCATTTCCAAAGTCAATTAATTTTTGGATGCGAGCTTCGTCGAAAAATGACTCAATCATTACTTCTGGTAAGTTATTTAAACCATCGTTTCATAGTTTTTTGGTTGCTCTTTGTTGTTCGACCGGTGAAAAAAAATGGAACGTTTAGATTGGTTATCAATCATCAACGCTATCGGCGATTTTGGATTAATCGAATCCATGCAGATATCATCAATGAAAGGTTCGGATCCATTAAAATTAAACTTTCAGTTACACAATCGTAACATGAAAGAATATATATAACTTCAAAGGAATCACCGCACACAAATATACATTTTTAATCCTTTAAATCTCGCCGAAGTTTTAAATGAAAAAAAAAATCTCCAACAACGAAATAACAGTTAAGTCGAAAATGAAGTAAGTATGTATAAATAAAATAGGAATTATCCAGGAAGTACACAACATTAACGCATTTTATAATGCTTGTATAATCGTTACAAGTGCTTGTCGTTGCGCATCGAAAACACCAACGTCACGGAAGTGAAAATATTCAAACATTAAATGATTTCGTACACATTTCTCTTATTGAAGCTCTTGATGACGGCGGCATTTCATCCATTTCTCCCAGTTTGTCCCAAATTGTTTTGCGTTGTGCTTATCCAAAATGTGAAGTGGAAAAAAAAGCAGAAACTGAGACGAGTTGTGTGCGTAGTATGCTTGATAAATTTTACAACAGTATATTTCGGTCTTGGTCTCATTCCCTTTAAATGTAATATTTATACAAACGCATCGTAATGTAGACACATTTTGTGTGCTTTGCTGCATAAATAAAACGATGTTTCCTTTTTTGCACTACATTATTGTTTAACTTTTCACCGACAAAATATATTCAATTCACATGATTCACATCAAATTCAATTCTTTGGGCAATTTATTTCTTGGCAGCTTCGCATTTACATCCATTGGCTTAAGTGAAGATAGAGTGAGTGAACACGAGGAATAAAGACAGGACACAAAAAAAAATTAGACGAAAGAAAACATTACCGAGAAAATAAAGACATACGTTCGGTTACTATTAATTTTCAAAGCAAATACACGAACCGAATTTACTCTCATTGTTTTCACATTTACACACACAAATAGAAACATTTTTTTTTGCTCGTCTTCGGCTTAAACATATAAAGAAAAATCAACACAAATGCTCGCACATTCTTTTCACAATAAAATACTGTAAAATGACGCAGTCATGAGAGAACAATGAGATAGAACAAAAAAACATCTTATCAATTTTTCATAAGTACTTTGCTAATTTTTTTCTCTTTCCATTTGTCATTTTTCCCGCATATTATTAAAAACGGAAATTAAGCAATTATTTTCGTCATATATAAGTATACATTTCAATTTGCGTTTGACGTAGAGCGTATAAATCTCATCGCCAACGCACACGTGTGCACATTACTCTCATTCCATTTGACTGCAATCAAATATGTATATATCGACGCTTGCCTCCGACAAATTCACTCAGAAATGTGTGTGCGTGGATTAATATGTAATAGAAATATTGTTTTATACATACTACTGATGGTTTTATTGAAAAGAAGTAGCAAAAAGTTCTACGGATATCGTTAAATTTTTAAATAAATACCTTAAAAAGCTTAAATCAGCAACAACATTTTGCAACAAAATATGTTGTCAAAGATGTTTTTCCGCCTCTCGAGCTTTTCTTTATTATCGTTGCGTTTCAAAGACGTAATTTGTCGGATAAACCTATTTAGACTTGATAAATGGCATTCTCTGTTGAGAAATACTCCGAACATTATTTTTTTAGATAAAATTGTTTGCTTTCGATTTTAAATTGGCGGATCGATCATAATGAAACTAAAATAACGATCTCGTTAATGCATTTGCCAGTGGCATAAAAGTCACTTCACGCCCTCAATTTACAATTCCCCCAACGCCAATTTTAAATTGGCATCGAATATTATCCACAAGAAAATGACGAGTCTTTGCACAGTTTCTTTGAATAGCAAAGACAATATATTTTGTGTTAAACGATACTACTATTGTTTGTTTAGTGTGACGTTGCATGCATTCAATTGGAAATTTACACTTTGTATTGAGATCGCATGTGTGTGAATGTGTGTAATGGTTGTTTCTTCACGCGTTAAATTCGAATTGTCACTTTTATAGAACATCAAGTTTGAAGGAAGCATTTCAGTTGGCACGAAACACTTGTCATCCGCCAACGTTGATGACATGAACAGCAAACACAATGTCATTTTTACCAACTTTTACACGCTCTCCGGGCGAAACGCTCAATAAATGTTTCTCTGACAATATGTATGTGTTCGTATATGCAATTCTGAATGGAATTTCATCGTTTCGCATATACGCAGTGTGCGCGGTAAACTGTAAAACATTATTTAACCCGATTATCATTACAACCATTTTCAAATTGTCACTTAATCGCATCGTATCATCTCATTTCATTTTATCGCTTGATCATTTTCACTGTGACCCGATTTTTCTTCCAATTTTTCTTTTGCAGGCAGTAAATATGTACAAGAAGTGTTCGAGAATATCTACAAAGTGGCGATGAAATTGACGATTATCGATGTTGATATGAATGACTACGGTGCATACAAGTACGTTTTCCATCTATATGTTGTGCATTTAAAAATATTTATATTATTATTATTTATAAATTATTTCGAAAATTTCATTGGGTGGAACGGAGGGATTTTAATTCTTTTAATTTAATATTTTCATTTATATTTAGATGCGTAGCAAAAAATTCGCTTGGTGAAACTGATGGATCAATCAAATTATATCGTAAGTACTTCATTTATTATATGACTACTATGTTGTTTATTTTTAAACGCAAAAAAAAAAAAATCATTTTCAAGAGAATTACTTCGAGCTTTAAACATTTTTTAGCCCCATCAAACTTCAAAAAAGCAGTTGAAAAATGCGTGGAAAAATGTAAATCTTTCACAGAAAAAAATCGACAAATTAAATCGACAAAAAGTGAAATGCACGCGTGCACGAGAAAATAAAAGAATACAACAAAAAATGCATATACACGAAATAAAAAACATACACAGAGGCGACAATTAAAAATATGAACCCATCACGACTATGAAGTGGAACTGTTTCATATGCACATGAATGTTTATGTTATGCACCATAAAAATGACACAAAGTTGTGTGTGTTGAGTACTGCAATTTATTAAGACCATATTATAAAAATTCATCAAGCGAAAATCTACTTCAATTTGAATACAGTCCAATATTAAAATGGCAAAGTGAACATTTTATGAATAGAATGAGATCAAAAATGGAGAATGGGTTTAAAAAAATCTTTTTCTTTTAATTAAATCCAGCGTTAGCGATTTTAGTATCAATGCTAAAACTAAGCGCAAAGAATTGAAATAGCTTAATAACGATTACATTTCTGTTGAAAAGGGTACATTTGAACTGTCATCATATATATTTTTTACCGGCAGCAGTTTTCACTATTTCACCAAAGAGAGAGAGACAGAGACACAGAGATATTGAGAGGCACATTGAGAGTGAGAGGTAGAGAAAACACGCCGGCGACTTTTTTCGCGAGCAAAAAAATGCAAATATGAAAATATTTGCAAAAACATGAAGTGCTAAAATCCTTTGATTGAATCGCAATGGCCTTCCATCTACTCGTTCTCTCACTTTATCCCCAATGAATTTCAATAGTAACGTTCGTTACATTTGGAGAGAGAGAGATAGACTCGAAAAATGAAATTTCTCTGTGGTAGATTTTTGTGCTGATTTTTCTATTTGAATTCGATGGACTCTTTCAAAGTAGAGTGTGTGTACGATACGTGTGTTTGTGTGCGCACATGCGATGGCAAAAACACGAGTGAAAATAGTGAGCACACCACTGAATGTTGTTCAAGTGAATGCACATTTCAAAAATTATACATATGTTTCGATCGGATAAGCAACTGAGCAAACGAGAGAGAGAGAGAGAGAGAGAGAAAGAGAGACCAAGTGAAAAAAGCAATATTGGGAAAAGAGATCGTCGACCGAAAAAAAATGATGCCATTTTTTAGCCGGAGGACGTGAAAAAATCGGGTGAATCAAGTAAATAAAGTGCGACATAAAAGGAGAAAATGCGATAGAAAAAGCTCGAATCAAATATCGTAAATATGAAGAGTACATCATTATATTTTTACACATGGATTGATTCATCGCATTCATTCCTTTAACTCTCACAGTCTGTATTCGTATGCGTTATTATTATTTTTCATCTTTTCTCTTTTTTTATCGAAATTTATTAGAGTATCCCGTCTACATTTCATCGCGTCATTCATCATTAGTTCAATTCGTTTTGATTCTTCAGATTTGCTCTGTGTCGCTTCCAACATATCGAGCACACATAAAAAGCGACAACAAGTTTTGCATCGATAACACAATGAAAAAAAGCAAATCAAAGTAAAAAAGAATTCTTTTAATACATTTCATATTCCACTTATTATTATTTTGCTGGTGCAACGTATCCCATATATGCAAATGCGATTCGATTTCATGCGCAAAAATTATTTCATTTCGCTTTTACTACTTCATAAAATAAATATAGAGAAAATTTATCATAAAATGTAGTGTGCAACGTAGCACATCCACCCTCTGACACATACGTTCGAAGCAACAACGCCCACAATGAATTTATTTATTCTGTTTTGAGCAGCATGTGTGTGTGCGTGTGTGTGTTTATATATGTGCGTTTTATTTGAAATCCTCTTTGGCGATTAAATTCCGTTATTTGAACAAGATGCATCACATTTTGCAATAAAACGCTCGCAACACATACAAATAGAAACCAGATGCAATTTTGATTCTTTTTTTTTGGAAATTGCGTACGATTATTATCATTCGGTGATAAATTGATACGGTTGTAGTTAAAATATATGCATACATTCCAATGAAAATTGGTAGCAAATTTTGATATTTTGCATTGTACTCTATAGTAGGGGGGTCCCGAATCGAACGTCTGACCGACGACCGCCAGAGCCCGAAATATTCGGATCTTTCAATTTTTCGGGCATTCGGTTTCATGGGCGCAAGAAATCGAGTGTTTTTGAAAAAAAAAAAAAAGAAAATCAAATGAAAAACATCCGACGGTGGTCTTTCATGTTTTTGCACTACTCATTCAATCAAAATGATAAATTTCATACAAACATTTATCGTATATTTTTTCAGGAGTTATGCACTGTGAATCGGGTGTCATAAATACTTCTGGTTATTTCGGTTCAAGCACAATGGAATCGGATGTCTCTATGTAAAAAGAGATTTTCAAGTTGAATGTGAAAATAATTCATATTGGCTTTGGTTTTTAAATGTTTGCATGAAGGGTTGTGTAAATCGAAGATAATGATTTGTGTGTAAAACGTTGTGATTTAATTCCCCTTGCATCGCCCACTTCAGAAGCTATGAGCGAAGTACCGATTTTCATTTTAAATTTTCCCATAAAATCACTTCCGATTACGTGGCTAAATTTCGAGTACAGCTTATTCTCTGGCAGAGAGTCTATGCAATGTTTCTCCGGTAGCTGTCTATTTGTGAATTTTATTTCCAACTCAAAAATTTACTCAGTGTACACTGTACACTGTACAGTCCTTTGAGACATTTGATAGTTGTTATTTGTATGAAAGGTTATCAATTTCAATTCGGTTGTGATTTCTTTCTCTATCATGTGAAATTATTCAAAATTACCGGGACTCCTTTCAGCTTGCGATATGGTTGTTTAAAAAATTCAATTATAAATAATTCAGCAAAATTACATTTACAGCAAATTTTGCATGTTATGTATTGACATGAAATAGTTTTGTGCTTTGGTCCAATTTTTGGTGCAGTAATACCAACCGTAATATTGTGAACATTTTAAATGAAATATCCACTAAAATTGTAATAAACATGTACATTTATGTATGTTTGTTATTCACTTGCATGAAGCTGCTGTGATAAATTACACCATTCACTCATGACAAACCAAATAAACAGTCTAAGTCATGGAAAAGTTTTTCAACGTGCACACAACTTTTGGTGGATTAAAATTTTCATTCGGTTGAAAAATATTTGCCATAATCATGTTTTTTTTTTTAATTTCGTATAACGTGCTTGTCGAAAAGTTATATGTGGCATACATAAGTTTGTCTAGGCTTATTATTCTCATTCGGGGAAAAGAAATCTATTTTCGCAAAGTATGAGATTTTACAAAAAGATTATCGCATAAAGTATTTTAAATCGTTGCCACTCATAGCTTGAGTGCGATGCGAAATAACCAAGACCTATATTATAAGGATAGAAGAGAGAAAAGGGCGTGAACATGTAAGAGAAAGTGCAAGAGGAAAAAATTATGAAAAAAGTGTGAGATTGAGAGAGTTTGTGGTATTTTTTCAAATTTACTTCGCTAAACAAACACGAAGCGTCATATTTTTTTCGTTGTTTATTTCATAGTCTTTGTGCATAAACATTTTTCGGAATGCTTATCGGCTGTGTAATTTGTTTCGCACGTTTTGACGGAGCACACCAGCGATTTGATATATGAAAACAAATCCACGTTCGCACTTAAAAAAATATTATTGGATTATGGCACATAAAAGAACATAAAAGTGACTCCAAAAACGATTTATAGGCAGCGGAATGAAATAAACACGACTTATGTGTCGATTAAAAGTCTTAGCGAAAACGAGAGCAGAAACAAACGCACAAAACAAAATACTTCAGCGTGAAAAATTGGGCTTGATTGTTTCAAGGCGTATTTCGCTTAGAGTCGTTCAAAAGGTGTGCATTTTTTTCGAAATGTGTGTGCTTCTGTGGGGAAGGTTGATTTTTTTCATCGTTCATTTCGTACCTTCTTCTGCCGTATGATTGTATGTCAAAAGCTATTTAATGGCTTTAGACCAGGATTTACTCGTGTCGAGTGCGGGTGATTTGCTCGGTTGCGATAAAATCAACGAGTGTAGAACGTTTTGTAAACGTTAACGGCGACAGAGACCGGTATCAAATGACTTTTCATGAAATTGAAGCTTGCATTTTCTCTTCGCTCGCTCAATTTATCCATAGCCCGTTTTCGATTAAATTCACCAACGCAAAACAACGTTATAATGAGTAAAAATCAAGTGGGTGGCGAAATTAATCGAAACTACAGATTCACTCGCTAACTTATCATCGATTCAGAATCGTGATCTAACTTCTCTTTCTCACACTCTCATATTCTCTTCATTTCAATTTATCACATCGAATTCTCGAAGCGAACACTTGATCAATAGCAACGACATTTTTCTTATTTACAACTTTCAAGTAATTTTTTTTAGACCGTCAATTTCTCAGTCAGCCTGAAAAATAAACCAATTAAATATTGTGAAGAATACAACACTGAAATACAACCACTTACAATATTATCGAAGCAGAATGGAGCAAGGGGTGGGAAAATTAATTATCATCATCGAACACTCAAAAAAATTCATAATATTTATTCATTTGAAATGTATGGCATTGAATAAGAGAAAGAGAGAGAGAGAGCGTTCGCCAAGTGTTCCATTTATATCGATGAGCCTATTCAGATTTCGTCGCTGAAATTTCATTTGCGCGATTAATAATAATGAAATAATAATTCGAATCATTTATGCAGCTCGAAAATCTCTTAATCGGCCACCAAAGCCTGGTAAATAAATACACATTCACTTATCAACAACGAAATATTCATAACATATGAATATTTGCAAAATAAAAACACGCTCGTTTTTATTTATTAACGAATCGTGTCAAGTGAATGTGGTTTCGTTATTTTACCATGCCAATGTTTCGATAAAATGTACTTAAAAATAAATAAAAAATAATAATATCGAAATCAATCACGCAAAACACAAGTGAGCCACAGTGAAAATGGAAAAGTGGAAACTGCGATAATCTTTAGCAAATGTTGAAATGTTGTTGACGCATTTTCGAGAGAGGCGGTCGAGAAACAATCAAATCGACTTTTCATGGGTTTCATTTAATTAGGTTCGAACACCCAAAAATAATACAAACAATTTTTACGGCGTGTACAAAAGTCAATGTTTAAACAACACAGAGAGATTAAAATATATCGATTGATTTATGGAAATGTATATGCTAATTAATGTTCCGCGAACGAATGCTTCGTTTTTTTAAGGCTCGAATTTCGGAAATGATTTGATTTTCGAGATTTTTTTTTGTTGGTAAATGATGTGTGTTTAATGTTTGTGAATGGAATCTTTTTTTCCAGAAATACTTCGACCAACAGTACCAACGACTCTGGCAACCACCACAACAACCACTACAACCACAACGACACCGATGCCATCAACGACCATACCGAGCTCATTGAGGAAAAACAAAGGTACCTTTCGTTAATTATCAAAACCCTAACAATTTTTTGTAATTACGCTCAAGAATAGCATATATTCCAAAATATCTGATGTGGTGAACGACCGTTGAAAACGGTATTACACTGTCCGTTCTCAAAGGAAAATGCAATCGGTACATATTTCACGGTAATTAAATTACGATGTGAACGTATAGAAAGTGAGTTAAACTAAGCACCTTTTGATAAACGTGTGGCTTTTGGATGAATCATGGTCACCGAAGACTGCTGAAACAATGTACCAGTGTTCACTATTCAGTGTAGGAAAGTCTATGTAGATTTCTCATGTCATATTTTCGAATCGATTTCCTTGTCGTTTAACCAACACACTGAGCACTAAACAGGTTGCCTTCGAACGAAGTAAACAATATGTTTGCGTCAAATAAATTATGATGAATGAATATTTCGTCTATGAGCACTTTGATTTGATGTTTGTAATGATACAAGAGCGTCATTGGTGTGGTGAATGGTGAACACCGTCTCAGTTATGTTACCGAAAAATGATGTTGTCGATTTTGTGCTAACAGTATTTTCAGCGCCCAACTTAACAACTGTCACTCCTCTCCACAGTCGTTAAAGCGAAACGAATGTGAGCTACTTTTTAGTCTTTCGCCGCACTTGATTTTAGACTGACTCAAGTTACTCTCAAGTTTCGCTTCGTCACATCTCGAAACTCGAAACGCGTCACACTCACTTTACATTTAGCGCGTCTGAAAATTGCCTTTATTCCATCCAATTTTTCAATTTGATCGGCACGAAGCAAGAGAAGGAGCAAGAGAGAGAGAGTAGCACCAAAGACTTTCATCTTTTGTGTGCTTCGTTCGTTTTTCGCATGGTGAAATTCAAAAACGTTTTGGAGCGAATTGATGCATGCCAACAATGCTCTTGGGCAATAAATATAGCGTTGCGTTTGAGAATTGACTGTGAAACGGAAATTGCAAAAGAATTTGCATTGGCCTTTGTTGGTTCGTATTTTATCGCCGGGTGCAAAAGGCGAAATTCTTTTGATTTCTCCTCTCTTCCTCTTTCACAATGAAATAATAATATTTATGTTGCAAGTCAACTTTGGCTAGTGGTGACAGAAGGGTAAAAGCTGTAATAAAAAAACAAGCCGCTTTGTTAAAATAGCCCCAATAAATTCATTTGATGAATTTTTCTGTTGTTGAACAAGACATTATTACCATTTATCATATTCACTAGTTGTAAAAATGAGTCACTATCTAAATACGACAGCAAACAACGACGACAACGGCAATGATGACGATGACAATGGGATTGAAAGATGAAAAAATGAACGGAAAAACGATATGAAACTGAAAAGAAGACGAACGGGTGAGACAGAAAGTTTTTCCACTGTTTTTCTTTTATTGGGTATGAATGTTTTGGTTTTTGTTTATGGTTGGTTATCCAAGAGTTGAACTTACTGAAAATGTTTTCGATTGAAGAAATTCAACAGACGAGCGAAATCAATGCTGGAGACCCGTCGTTGTGCCTAAGGAAGACGTCACAACAAAAATATCAGTTAATACGAAAGAGCCTCAAAAGGAGAAAGAGACTAGGAAAGGAAGAAGGAGAGGGAGAGAGAGCGAAAAAAAATCGGAAAACTTTGGTGGAAGAGTAAAAAAAGTATCATCGGATTGATGAATGTACGACATTGCGATGTAGTTTGAGTGCGAATAAAAAGAACGCAAATGTAGTGGATGAGAAGTTATACTGAAAAAGTACGCGACAGCGGAAAAAAGTCCTCTAATGAAAAAGCGAACGATAAATGACGAAAACAGTGAATATGAGAAACGTTTGACGAATGTGAAATGAAATGGACTATTTTCGTTTAAATCGCTCCATATTTTGTGTTTTTTTCTTTCTCACCCACATCGCGCTCTTTAGTTAAGCGTGCAAAAACACAAGGGATACAAATGTGCCAACAACCAGTATATATCGTGTGGCATATTCCACAAATCTATGCACCGATCGCTTTGCAAGCGCATTCATTTCGATTTTTTTCATCGTCGAACACCAATCGGAGAGCCGATATCACGATATTATTCGAAATGAAGAAACACGAAACATAGGCCAAATCGAAACCAGACTTGCTGTACTCATTTGATTTAATCGCTCTTAAAGAGTTTCTTTCAGATACGTATAAATCAAGCTTAACGCTATTAATAAAACAATTAATCATGTCGAAAGAACGATTCTTGTGAAACGAGATAGAGAGAAAAAAAAAAGCTGTCGAGAATTTGGTGACAGATCGACAGTCGTCTCAATTTTTTTCTATGGATTCAGATTGTTGTTTATCATTTCAATTTGACTTGAATTATGGGGCGGTGGAAAAGTTCAACTTGATAAACTCACAAGAAAATTGAAATGGAACGGTTTTGTCTGTTTTTCTTTTAAAATCGTAAACATACAATGATTGAACATTTCTGCGAACAATAGTTCCGTAAATGTGGTTGAGCTTATCGAATAATACATAGATCTTAAATTAAATGTCTTTCAATTATCACTTGCACATTGTCCTTGATACCATTAAAATCGGATTTAATGCTAATTGTCTTGGAATGTCGGCAAAACACCATACCATTGCCCCTGTTTAAATAAGTGACACTTTGCCATATTGTGGAAATTAGCACTAAATTCGGGCAGTAGCTTCACCCAAGGTGCATGAGTGAGCACCAGCACTTTGTACTTAATCGAATAATAAATACTGATTCAATGCAAATTTCCGTTCGATATAATGGTTTTTCGTTTAATTCAATTTATTAAAATTATAGGTCGTCTGTCACATCAGAATATCGACGATGATATGTCATCAAATAACATAATAATCGGAGCTACACCAAGTCATTGGAATAACGATGGAAGAGGTAATTGAATATATTAAAACTCATGCGTGAATGCATTTGATTTCAGAGTATGTGGTGCGTGACAGAAGTTGCTGATATTGTAGACTTGTGCTCAACAGATCATTTATCGCGTGTGCTCGTTTTTTTTCTCAACCTCACTGATGAAAATTCATTGAATTCCATTCTCTCGGTCTCAAATGAGTGCTGAAATGTTATTTAGCCATTAAATCCATGTGATGCAAACAAAAACAACAATAATAACAACACACAATGCGCGCGAGCAACGTAATTTTGTTTTATTCGAAGCCTCAGTGGCAATCACAATGTCACTGCTGAAGCAATATACATGTGAATATGAATTGGCTGGCTTCATTGGTTTCCGCCAACCATTGATGTCTGCCGTCGTTTAAAGTCTCAGCTGCTTTTTTGTACAACACACACTCACAAAAAGCACATATACACACCAAAGTATTTTTATGATGTCGCGTGCATCATTTCAGTATTTTTTTTTTGCGCCATTGCTTATCCAGTTGCTTCGAGAGATTTTTTTTTATTGCAAAATGCGACGACATTACTTCGTTCTTTCCATATTCGTATGAATGGGAAAATATGATTATTTGTATATGCTCAGACCGGAGACGAGCAAGAGAGCATAGTATTTCAGTTTTGTGACGACAAAACCAAACACATTACACAATGTGCTATTTCACACTCGTTGACACATTTCATTCGCCGGATAACGTACACATACACATCACACAAATTCGCATCCATAGTAAGCACTATTTCATTTGACAACGTTATTTAAACAAAACGACATGGTGAAACGAAAAATAAAGACACACAACTGTATATGAAAGAGTGAACACATTTCATGTTGTGTACCATTGGACGCAATCGTCCAACCATGGATCTATTCCCTTGTGTAAATGGCATAAAACGGTTACAACAAAATATAACAAACCCGAAACGAGCGAGAAAAGAAACAAAAAGTGCAACGTGTTTACATTTCTATAGGACAGAGGAAAAAATTGCAACGCTACCGCTTTCTATTCTACTCGCTTCTTTTTTTTATTAGTTCGGAGCGAGCGGGAGAGTGAAAGACACCGAATGGATTTTATTACTTTTGAGCATTTGACTTTTAAAATGGTTTTGGATTAGGTTGTCTTGTTTTCATTTCGCATCGATGGATTTCATTGTGTGAAACAAGCATTGAAACACGTGCATTCATTGTTTTGAAAAGAAACAAAAAAAAAAGAGATAAACTTTGCCAGGAATGTAATGCGCTTTTGTCAAATGGATTGAAAACAGGTCAATAGCTTGTGATCGCTTTGTCGTGCTAAAAACAATAAAGATTTCAAGTTATTTTCAATTCAAACGGTGAGGCACAGCAAAACATTTAAACCGACTGTCTCAAGAGAGAAGGAGAAGGAGTGATGGTGGTTCGGTTCCGTCTGCGTTTGAATAATTTTCGATTATGTTTCCATTTCATTCCTATTTTGGTTAAGGCAACAAAGAAGAGAAAAACCAGAGTTTAAAGTCACCATGATGTGAAGCGCTTAATTTCTTAGGAGTCGCTTATAGGTTTGCATTAGTGAAAAGCTTAAATATTGTTATAAATAACAGTGATTCAAGCTAACATATTCACTAAGAGCGACCCGACAGGTGCGCGTTCCGTGAGTAACGATTTCATGCTCTGCGAAAATCAATATGCAGCAGCTCTTTCGATCTACAATTAGCCATTCGATTTGGTAGACACTTTACACTTATGATTGCATTAAAACGAATCCCATTTGATAAGCAATTGATGTGATTGTTTATCCAGCCCCAAAATCGCTATTCACCGAATGAATCCTGGCTGAGGTGTGTGTGAGCCGTCACAACAGCCACGTTATTTTTATTATTATCATTTTTTCGTCGACAGTCGTCGTCTGTCGTTCAATTGCGCACACTAAAGCACATGCCTTTTCTCAAGCGATTTAGTTGTGTGATGTTACGATTGGCACAGGGGAGAAAATAAAAAAAAATGAAAATAAACATAAAACCAAAAATAAATTACCAGCGGCTGTGACATAAAGACATTACTTAAATGATTCGAAAGCAGTAAGAACGCGACACACAAATCGAATTCGCTTCGGGAATGAATCGACTAGAAGCTCGGATAGACATTACAGAATATGTTATACAATGGCATAACAGCATAACGTTTGCAAACACGTTTAGCTGACGGTTGAAAAATGCTACATTTACGTAAGCCGCAAATTCGCTTACGTGCAATTGTCTCTCCTATGTTGCTTGTTTAGCAGCACACGAGACGGTTTTGAAATGCCAGTTGTCATTGCTACCGAAAGAAAAAATCGATTGCCGATGCTTACAATATAGTATGAGGAAGGGAATGTGAATAGGAAATGTTGCTGTACCGATACGATAGACAGACACACTCACACATACAATGTACTCTCCCATTCACCTTTGATTTTGTAACAATTGATCACTTGGAGTAAATTGTTCAACAATACAAAACAACAATAACAGCAACACGCGTGAAATAGATAGAGAACGAGAGAAAAAAAAAACAAAAGAAAACATATCGCAATGCCAATGCAAACCGAACGTTATAGTACTATACGAAATGAAAGATATTTGCGATTTGAATCACGATCACAATGAAAACGAAGGGGATAAAATGTGCAGCGTGTCAAACAGAATCGTGAAAATTATGTGTATGTTTCGACATTGTGTTCGAACTTAATAAATTGTACAACACCTGAACAGCAGCCACACGCGCTTCATTTCTCTCGCCTGTGTTTTATTAATATTAAAATTATGCACTTGAATAATAAGAGCGAAAATGTCAATAAATTTAATATCATCTGCTTAGCGCACACGAGTGGAATTTAAAATTGCATTTTTTTTTGGTGATATTGAGTGAAATGCAGCTGGCGTGCGAAAGGTTGAAATGTTTGGTTGTTGTTGTTGTTTTTGATACTGTGCGAAAAACTATAAAGCAATTTAATCAGCGAACTTTTATCGTTTGCAATTTTCGGGTGTTCGGCGTGCAAACGACAACACTTTTTGAAAACAAAGTATAAAATGCATACAACAATAGTGTCAGCAGTTTCATCACTACAGTTTACACATTAACTGTGATTAAAAGTGATTTTAAAACAAAAATCGGTATATACATCAAAGAATTTTGAGTTTAATGTGGATTGTTTGCGAAGAACATTCTTTTTTACTTTGGACATATTGCCGTTGAAATGTTGTCAAATTCGACGAACCAGAGTGTCAGATGGGAAGAGGGAGACCGAAAGACTGAAAGAGAGAGAAAGAGTGAAAAGGGAAAGAGAGAGAGAGTGCAAAATGAGGGAGTGAAGAGAGATTTCATGCACCATTTCTGTCCATTAAATACATTTGCTTCGCATAGTTAAATGTTTCATTTTCGCAAAACTCAATATGAATTAATGTTTTTAAAAAAAATGTTCATTTTCTATATGAAAGAGAGTTTATTTTTTATTCGTTGCCAACAATTTAAATACATAAAATAAATTTTGCATATAAACTCGCTCATACATTTTAATATTATAAGAATAAAATTGCATAAAAATCAAATTGAAAATGTAATAATCGAATGAAATTTTCTCTCATCTCTTTTTATTTTTCTCCATTTTACACTTGCCATTTTGGTCGATTCGATGGAAATTGGTGTGAAAAAGGCCACGAGCATCGTTTCCAAGGTCCTAGCTCTGAAGTACAACGAGATGCCGACTCATTAACCGAAAAGGACATTTCCAGCAGCGCAACGATAACGACGCCGTCAACAACGACACTAACCAAAACTTTTATTTCAGTATTTCATTTAAAAACTTCAAGTGCATCATTAACAGCGAATTTAATACTCAACATATTGTTGGCCCATAGTTATAGGGTCATAATGTAGCTAACGTCTATCATTTAAGCATTTTATGCATAGTCTCAGTTGTTTTAAAAACTAATATTTAACAAAACAACAACAAAAATAGTACATACTAATAATAAAAACAAAAAAAATCGTAAAAAACAACAACAAATTATACAACAGTCAACACAGTGAAGAAAACAACAGTCTAAACACATATATAAATGCATGCAAGTATTGTTAATTCTTTGTATAGTAATTGTGAGTTGTGAATGTGGGTTGGCTTAAAATGTGTGAGTATATTGTGTTGATAGTATGTTTGATAACGGATGATTATATTGAACGGAAAACTGAAATTGGCCACGTATTCAATGAAAGTTACAAGTGCATTTTGACTCGAATTCAATTCGGAATTACTCGAGAAATAATTCCAAAAAATGAACGAAATGGTGCGCGCGCGCACACACATACACATAATTTTCAACTGAAATTTTTTAACAAGCGGCATGAAGTGAAAGACGCAACAAAAAAAAGCATTCAGCACGTATTATAAACAGTAACGATAACAATAACGGAAACTATGCAAGAAGGAAACGAATAACCCGATTATGCGATGGAATCTAACCCGATTATGCTACCGAGAAAATATTTTGTAAACCAAATTACAAAAAAAAGCAATTGCAAAAAAGTGAAAAAAGAAGATCGTGGAAAAGTCCGAGCAAAAGAATTGCAGTGTGTTTCTTCCGTTCTTCTCTCACTTCTCTCTCGAGGAAGAAGAGTTCAAAACTTAGCAGATAGTTAAAGCTTCAACAGTTTGCCATTGTTTTGCTGCATTTGGATCCCCACTTTTGTCAACAATTCAGTCAGTAGTTTTGCATCAATGCCACTTATTTCGTCCGGTTTTTTTTATACTCATGCGGATTTTTTTATGATTCTCTCTCCTTTCCTTCGATGAAACTGAAATGTATCTTCTCGGATGTGAGCGCCACAGTTTCCGTAAAAGATGCACACAAATCCAAGTGGTTTAGTCATTGTGAATAAACAGTGAAAACATTTTTCTTCGGCAAATACATTGTTATTGCTATCGCTGTGAGCTTTTTTTATTATTATTTTATGTTTTGGGTACTGCAACACACAACAACCGAAATGGACGAGCCGAAAAAAAATACTACTGACAAATAACAGAAAAAAACTGAACTGAGAGTATAATCAGAATAAAAAATAAATAAATGAAGAACAAAAGAAACATCGTATGATGAAGAGGAAAAGCATCTTTATATAGCATTGAAGCTGTTGACTATCACTCTATCAGCACATTACACAAGTTATCATCATATACGTCACAATGCTATGAATTGCTTTGTCGCTACGTTTTCATGGCTTTCAATGGAAAAGTGCAGTTTGTCAGTACACCACACGGGAGTGCCTGATGTTGTTGTTGTTGCTGTTGATGATGGTTTTTTCGGATTGTCTTTTTTTTTTCTAGGTGACGAGTTGACTTCGGTCGTTTTGTGACTTACATTCATTTTTGGAACAGCAGAAAATACATAATGATAACAGCGCATCGCAGCATTTGTGGTTTTGTTTTTGTAAGCATGTCATTCGTCTGTAAAGCGAATACATTTTACCCGATCTCCTAATCGAATTATTTCAATTGGTTTATGCAGAAAGCATTCATTAAAATAAAAGAGTGAAAGAAAATGAGAGAGAATTTTTAACCTCATTGGCAAGTTATGGTTTGCAGTGAATTGAAAAAAAAATATCACCGACGAAACTAGAAATTAAACTGTTTTAATTGTTGTTATGCATGATTTAGTTCATAAGTTATTGAAAAGTGATCTCTATTGAATGTTTGTGGAACGGAAAGGCATCGAATGACATTGATTGTGTTTCGAAATGAAAATGTCAATTGTCATTAGATATAAATATTTTGATATATATACGTAATACAGATAGGAAATTCAAAGTGAACTGAGTTGACTGAAAAGGGAAATTCATTTTGTTGTCCATTTTAAATCAGAATTACTGCATAACTGTTGTGTGTCAATCAATGGATTTAAATCGAATTCACATTTAATCAGTATCTATAAATCTAATTTATGGACTAATTCATACAGTTTCTCGTTTATTGCATATTACAAATGAATTCTGTTATTTTTTTCTTCGGTTGATCTTACAAAATTAATAATTTGCCTATTTGCTATGCTGTCAAAATCGCCCAAGGTCGATTGTTCTAACACTTGCAGGAGAAATTTTGTGAAAATTTCTTTAATATTAAACTAGGAGCTATTGTAAATATCTTAGACAATGAAATTGTTTAATTAAAAAAAAAATACAAATTTTAAACCAAAACTGAGAACGAGAAAAGGAAAAACACGTCAATACAATGTATAAGTGATGCAAATATTTAAGTAAATAAATCTCAAATCCAAGC
Source organism: Contarinia nasturtii (assembly GCF_009176525.2). NCBI lineage: Eukaryota > Metazoa > Arthropoda > Insecta > Diptera > Cecidomyiidae > Contarinia > Contarinia nasturtii. The sequence continues at coordinate 2,232,549 of NW_022198046.1, read as the reverse complement.
ATGAACGGCATTTTTAATTAAATATCAAATAGCAACACGTTGTAAGTATGAATTCCAAAATTTGAATAATTTCTCTGAAATCAAATTGAATCATCTAGGCGAACATTCAACCAAAAAAATTCAAAAACCACATTTGTAATTTTTCGTAAATATTTTTACTCTCTTCAAAGGAAATCAAATAATAAATCAACAATATCTTCCTTTTAGTCTTATGCTGTCTCTGCAATCTGATCACTAGGTACTATTGCAATTTCCATTTGTGAATGTGGTGGATCAGGTAAGTCCTTTGGTACCACAGCTTCAATTAGAATCGTTGATTCATTGAAATTCTCTGAATTTGTGTCTGGTGCTATAGACTTTTGTGAATGTTCAGCTTGCTCTTGTGGGTTTATCGGTTCTTTTGATTCTGGTTTCTCAGTAGCTTCTAAATGAAATGGTCCATTTGACTGTTCGGAGTAATGTGGCTGTAAGTAGTAAAATGAAATTAATTTCACATCTTTCTTAGGTAATAGAAAAAATAATAAAATAAATCACCAATTGAGTCACAAAACTTCCATTGCTTTCTTGTTGCATATTTTGATCAAAGACATGTTCATTTGAGCTGCTGTTTTGAATTGAACTCTCTGTTTTATATATTTCTTTAATACTATTAAGTTCAGAGCTTTCCGGAAAATTTACAAAGACATCCTGGTATAATGATAAAATGAGTTGTCATGGAAATATCAAATATTACATTCCACACATTCATCGAATTGTAATTGTTTTCGAAACTTACATATCTTTCAAGAGCTCTTTTTGCAGCAACACGACCGGGAAAATATCTCAAATGGCATGAACTGTAATCGATTGAATTCTTCATCTTTGACACCAAAAAACTTGAATACCTGCTTTGCTTATATGAAACTCTCACTTTGAAATGAACAAAGAAAAAACTGATTAGGTAGCCAAAGGTAACTGCTCCAAAACTGGCAAACAGAGTTATTTATTAAATATTAAAATCAGATATCAGACCTACAGTAGCCATTGACAGTATTGCGTTTTTACATTAACAAAGCAAACAATTGATACATTTAATATATATTATGTGTACGAAAGTTTCGGAGTGGAATTCATTCGGTTTGAGATCGTAAGTGTCATCAAGGATAACGTTTTTCTATCCAGCCTCACTTCTCTCGTAAATACATATAAAAACCTCTCATACCATAAAATAAAATGTCTTACATCCGTAAGATGAACTTTTCCGCACTGTGATCAACAACATGCATTTATTACATATGTTTTACTTAAATTTGAACTCACATAAAAACAAAATTTAAATGAAACACACGATGTTGAGATAAAAAAAATTATTGATGTTTCATTTGGTCTCTAAGCTACGGCGCACACAATCAATATTTAATCCATTCTCCTGTCTTCTCGATCACACGGGCACATCTATTCGGCATACTTTTGCTCAAATTTTCAGCATATTCACGTTGAAAACTTTTCCACTGGCGTTAAATGTGTGTTTTACCACGAAGTCTTGCCTTAATAATAGGCCAAACATTTTCGATCGGATTGCAATCGGGTGACTGTGGCGGCCAGTCCATTTGTTTAATGTCATTTTCCTCCTTCCAGCGGTGCAGAGACGACTTTTGTGTTTTAAGTCGTTGTCTTCTAATAGAAGCCAATTCTAATTGCCGTTGCCATGGAACTTCTTGGTGGTGGGTAACAGTGTCGATGAATAAAGTTGGTTCATCCTCACGGTGTTTGGAATGCCCGTGAATACGGTCAAAACAATTAGGTGAAATATTATGCGTGCGCTTTGTACGTTGTTGCTTGTTAAATTTTAATTTTATTTATGTAATTGCGCAATTTTTTTGCCAAAAACACTTTTAATTTAATAATTATATTTATTGCAAGACTATTTATTCTTTGATTGAATACAAAACATTTTATATATTT